>NW_027324406.1:0-1155 GCF_032062135.1 Pyxicephalus adspersus | reverse complement strand
CTAGATGCTTTGCAGGAAACAGAGAATACAACTGGATATTAAAGTGTTTAAGGAAAGATTACAGACTATCGATACAGAGAATTTATTTCTTCATGGAATCAGGAAGAAATTTTCTTTTCCCCAATGGAGCATGATGTAGCAGAGTTTTTCTATTTCCATAGGGTTTTATATCTGGGATATGTTTATTTCCCTAGTAGTTAAACTTGATGCACTATTTTCTTTTATTCTAATTTACTATGTAACTAATCTTGTGACCCTTGAGACAAACTGTCCAGGCTCTCTCACCATTTTAATGTCACCTTTATTGTCTTTCTGTAAAAACCTTTACATTACCATAAAAAATATTTTGGAAATCAGGTCATAAGTGAATGCAAACTTTCCAGGGTCCACACTACACTACAGCTATTTTCTTCATCTACGAAATCAGCTATTGGGAGGATCAATCAGATGTGACACCCAGATAAAGAAACACAATATATACTAAACTACTTTTCCCAGAACCCCTGCATTACAGTGGAAAATCAAGCAGGCAATGGAAATAATATAAAAAAAAAAACTTACAGTAAGGGAATTCCCATATTTAAGGGTTACAGCTTTAAAGGTTTGGGAAATGCCAGGGAATGGTAGTGTCACAAAACCTGAAAGTTTTCAGGGACAGCTCCAACAAAATGACACCTTTGCATATTTAGCTGTGAAATGTATATTATCGTAGCTTTTGTATGTATATATATATATAAATATATATATATGGAAATATAGAACCAAATGTGAGTTTATCTGAAAATTAAATTAAGGCACAGTCATTTTAGAAAGTTATGTTTACATTATTTTCATTTAAAAATAATTATTGAACAGTATAGTAAGTGTAATGCGCCTGGGCACATAAACCACGGCCAACTCCAAGAATCCTTTTATCAAGCTTTATTGTCGTCATAAAACAAGACAAGGGTTATTCACAGATGATAAGTCCGATAAGTGTGGTACAGAAGGGTAGGGCAAAGGCAGGTCAGGAACAATCCGAGGTCAGGCCAGGCAGCAGGCAAGTGTAGTCACAAACAATCCAAGGTCAGGGCAGGCGGAGTTCAGGCAGAATCAGGTATCAGACGGGGTTGCTATTGGTAACGACAGGTTAAAATGAACCAACATAGAGAACGC
>NW_027324405.1:0-1156 GCF_032062135.1 Pyxicephalus adspersus | reverse complement strand
TTTTTTTTTTTTAAACAGTGTAAAGGAACAAAAAGGAAAAGGAGTCAAAACCCGTACTCAACTGTAGCAAGTGCTCAATTAAAAATATATATAGGCTTGTGCTTGTCATGTTTGTACATGTGTCAATACTTAGTATAAAATGATTGCATATTGGGGTTTAGAATGTTGCTGCCTCTGGATATACCTGTATATGTGTATTAACTAAAGTTATCAATTTGACACCCAAATTTTGCTTTTTGAAAATTGAATGATCTTCTTGATCTTTGCATTTTTCGGTTAACTCAGTAGAAAAATAAATGTTAGATTAATTGTTAGCTACCAATCCATGTGATAACAGAAGCATATTTTCTGTAAGTAAATGATCTATTATAGGTTTCTCTTTACAAGTTTCTTAACTGCTTCTGTGGTAGTTAAACCATGAAAAAGAACATTACCTATGCAATATTGATACGTGTAATAAAAAAGAATCTTTACAAGGAAAAAAACCCAGAGGGAGAAATTTATCAAACATTCATGATGCACACAACTTTTTATTTACCGTATTGATTCAGCTGAGGATGCTTAGACTTCAGAGAGAGCATTTTCCTGGTTGTAAAGCTGAAGTGAACCATTTGAGAGTACTCTTGTTTAAACTTGTAATACCAGATAGGAATAATAAATAGTGTTTGTGAGAGCTTCTGCATCTAAATTAATGTTAATACATTCCTTCAAATGTTGTCATACTTGCCGTGTTTCTTATTGCATTGTTTCCAATAGTGTATTGTTTACCGGCCTAACTCATAATGTTTAATGAAGTTATCGGTTCAAGGCAACATGATAAACTAGGACTATCTATTACATCACAGAAGGTTTATTAGCATTTTAGGAATCACTGAATATATTCCAAGGTCCAGATTAAAGAAACTACAAAAAATTATCTTGATGTACATTTTGTATTTTTAGCCATTTGGCTACTTCCAGAAGAGCTAATATTTTGAATGGGCCTGATTTATCAAAGCTATTAAAGACTGGAGAACATAGATTATCATGGGGGTACCAGTAAACATGGAATTAATCTGGACCAGGATTTTAAACATTATTGCTAAATATTAGCAAAAGGTTTCAAGAAATCAATTCCAGGTTTGCTGGATCACCCAGGTTTATCCATGATAGTCTT
>NW_027324404.1:0-1156 GCF_032062135.1 Pyxicephalus adspersus | reverse complement strand
ACCTCTGGAGGAATTCTGGTTGGGAAAGACTGATGTAAACTATACCCTTCCGAATTAGGTTTTAATTTGATTGGATTTTGTGAGCCAAGATGCAGAAGAATGGAGATTTGAGATTTTACTTTGGTGTCAAATAATATAATGCACCCTTTTCTGGAACACTCAGAAGATAAACATATACATACACTCAGCATCACCAATGAGTTCCATATGCGGGGCTATGGGTGTAATTGTACTTGCTTCAGGATAAAAAAAAACTGCCAGGTCTTGAGCAGGTCCCAAAAGCATTTTGTTGCATTTATTTAATAAGTGCAAAACATACCTGTTCATTCAAATGCTGTGCACACTACCTGGCTACAAAGCCATACAGTGGTCCATGAGGTCCGAAAGGTTGGTGACCACTACTTTAAATCATGCCTAAATCTTTGAAAATCTAGTTAAAGCAAAGCTAAATGCCCATTTTACATAAAGGTGGAGGAGATTAAACATGGGCATCTCTGGGGTAAGGGTGATTGTGACCCAACTATTTTGTATTCTTTTTAAAACGATTGATCCTTGCTTGGTTCTTTGTGTATGACTATGGAAATAGAAACATATCGTTAAGTGGCTTCCCTGGACTCAATGGAATTTTTGTTTTTTACGAAGTACTTTTTTTTGGATTAATTTTGACGGTGACTATCCTTTTTATTACATATTCTTTGTACAAAAATTGATGGAAATGGAAATTCCTTTTAATCGATTCTTCTAATTAAGCTTGGGAGCCAAACACATCAATATTGGGGAGAAACCATCATTTATATAAATATAACTCAAATAATATGTATATATAGGTTACTGGGATGAGTTGATTTATGTTAAGCATACGGTTTAATGCAAAAGTGTTTTTAAAGTGACATAATAAATTATGTTTTTTACAAAAAATATTCAATTTGAAGGATGTATGTGTACCAATAAAAATCACCATACCAAAGAAAATTAGCTTATATTTACGAATATGCAATGGGGGATGTGGTACCAAGTCATTATCCAACAACTCCAAAAACTTTGTACAAAAGCTGGAAAAAAATAAAAGACAAAAAGCATTGAAAAATAAATAGAATTTAGCTACCTGCTGAATCATAATGACAATATGGTATTTGTTTCTGGGTTCAGATACACA
>NW_027324403.1:0-1156 GCF_032062135.1 Pyxicephalus adspersus | reverse complement strand
AATGGAGCTATGATATTATGAGATGGTCTAATCTTCCAAGGTAATGGAGACTTTTTATGTGTGTTAGTTACATCTGTGATCATAAAATAGAACATGTAGATTAACTTAACGATGTGTTTACGTGGAAATAAAACAGCTAAATAATATTAATATAATAATACAAACAGTATTTATATAGCGCCAACATATTACGCAGCAGACAGATGAATTACGTATAATATAAAGGATTGTTGTTCTTGTTTTCCAAGTTTACAATTTATAAATTTCTACCAAAACTCACATAAAGCCCCGGATGGCAAGGCAAGAAACCTGATTCTTCTTTGCTGCATTCCAGTAACACAGTGCTTGCTCTTACCCTAGCTGAGACTAAACAGTAAAAAGAGAAGCAGTATCTCTCTGTCATTTTGTTTTTTTTTTCCTACCAGCTCCATGTTGTTGTCTGCTGCACAACGTTTCCCACTTACCATTCTGACCTGATATATAAATACCCCCCTAGCCGCTCTCTCGGCTCCTCCAATGACCTACTAATGACTTCTTCACTCATAACCTCATCACATGCACGGCTCCAAGACTTTTCTAGAGCTGCCCGACTCTCTGGAATGGTCTTCCTCATCCTAGCCAACTTGCTCCTACTTTCTGCTCATTTAATAGATCACTCAAAACTCATTTTTCTAAATTGCCTACTCATCTTCTTCTGTCTTTTGAAACCGTCACTACTTCCCACTGCTACATATCCCCCCTCAAAAAGAATCTTTTCACCACCTCATCTACTCATCTTCTGCTGTCTCCTAAACCTTCTTTACTTACTACTTCCACCTTCTCTTAGATTGTAAGCTCTTCGGGTCCGGGTCCTTTCCTCCTGTGTCACTGTTTGTATCCATCTGTTATTTGCTTATCCTATTTAATATACAATGCTGGGTAATATGATACATTTTATAAATACATTTTAATAATAACTGGGTAGATTCTTGTGCTATTTCTCCATCTGTTGCTGGATCACCCAGGTCGATCTATGACAGCCTATCCTCTCTAGTTTTGGAGAGCTTTATTAAATCAGGCCTACTGTATAGCAACCAAAAATGACTTCTTTCTAGGGTTTGTCTCTTGTGTTTAGCCCTCATCTTACATCTTTTGTCTGAATGGAGAAAATGATACT
>NW_027324402.1:0-1156 GCF_032062135.1 Pyxicephalus adspersus | reverse complement strand
TTAGGAGTGTCATACAGATTTGAACATGATTTACATGGTTATTACATGCTTGGAGCACCCATGTTACACTTCAGCCTATTCCCCATGTTTCCCCTTGAGGTTTTGCAACTTTTACCTATGTTTTGCCTGATGCTACACTCCCTAACATTTTGCTTTTATGATGTCTTTGTCTAGAAAACTGACCACACAGGGACTCAGGGAATATTTACTTGGTGCAAGGCCTGGAAAATAGGGAGGTTGTGGTAGTGATTTCAGTTTTGTAGCTGAACATGGTCATACAACAGTAACCCTTTTCAAGACTTTTTCTCTGTGACACTGTTGAACTTCCACCTTTTGTCTTTCCAGAACACTTTCCCAGAAGTATTTTTGGGGTGTAGGGCTTCCTATGGGTTTGGTTTCTGATGTGTAATGAAATGAAACCATAATTAATGACCAGTCAGAAAAATTAGGTTTTCTGTGTATTTTGTTTTAAAAGCTTACAATACTTCTGGTACTCCTACACTCTTGTGCCAATTCACATGGCATCTGGTGTGCATGAACATTTAACACATTTAGCTCTCCCAAAGATTGATCTCCACAGACTATGCAGACCTTTAGAAGAAAGGCAAGGGATATGTGTATACAGTACTTGTGATTAGCAGCAGCTAAACTGTATCAGGAGCATACCAATGCCTAGGGTACCCAGATTGTGAACAGAGGGTATTTCAGTAGGGCCAATCAATTCACCAAGGAAGCGCTTGATTGACTGGGGTTCCCAAAAATTGGATACTCCTCCACAGGTGAAAACTAACTTCAGACTTTTCATTTTACGTGGCCAGGACTGGAATCCAGTTTGAGGAGTTTGGTGTGGTGGTTATTTAGTCTGGGAAAGCTCACACTACTTGTGTGATATCCTGAAAGATGGCCATTGCAGATATGAACATTTACTCATTTTTTCTAGGGTTACATATAAAAGTTGTTACTTTAGTAAAATCTTTTAAATATTGAAAAAGCAGTAATTATTTTTAATAAGTTTTACTTTGTTTGTACAAAAATGTTCTTGTTTTACAAAAAAAAGGGCCTAGAATTTTTCAATGGACAGACTTTCTTCTTGTTTCATATCAGACGTCCACCTGCAAAGAGGACAAACTTTATCAAGCATGGAATTCTGGCCCCA
>NW_027324401.1:0-1157 GCF_032062135.1 Pyxicephalus adspersus | reverse complement strand
AACAATAAATGTGTACTGTAGTCTTCTTCATGGAAAAATAAGACATCCCCTGAAAATAAGACCCAGGGCATATTTTGGCATTTCAAAAAATATAAGAGAGTGCCTTATAATCGGGGAAACAGGGTATATATCATAACTAATCACCTCTAATGGCATGAAAAGTTAACAAGATAACCTGTTTGCTTGTAGTTTAAAAATCATGGTAGTTTTATTTTGATTTATGCAGTACATTATTTTGGATTTGATCTATCAGGCAACACATTTAATTAAAGATATATGTGGGGATTTGCCTGAACATTCCAATGGAATTATGGCCGGCCAAGTAGACATTGGTCCCTTTAACTACTGAGTCCTGATAGCTGCAAGGCGTCTAAGAAATGAGTTTATTAATATTATCTGTCAATCTGGAAAAGATAAAAAACAAAAATACCATTAAATAATACACGGCCTAAAATTAATAATAAACTACATTCACCTCCCCTTCCATAAGCTCTAATACTAGAACTAAAACAGTATTTTTTTCTGGTTCACCATTTTTAACCACACATACCTCCTTGTATATGGTGTCAAGGCATGCCAAGAATATATCTCGAGTTGCATATGCATAGTGTAATTCTTCTGCAATAAAATGCCTGCCAACTCTTCCAAAAAGTCTGTGTTGTGGGGGAAAGTGGTAAAGTTTTGCTTTATGATTCCAGCTTTGCATTACAAGATTCTGTAATCTCATTCTTCTTGCTGCAGTTCTTGCAATATTCCTGTTGTCTCCTTGCTAATGTAAAATAAAGGTGATGAAAAAGATTTTATCCAGCTTTTCAATGGCAATACGCAAATCATATTACTGCCTTAAAGAAAGTAAATGTCCATTTGCTAGTAGGCTTTATTAATTTTGAAGTATACTAGTAGGAAAAGTTGCCTTATGCATGTTTTTTCATATGAACTCTAATTCAGAGTAAAGGAGTCATTTGAATTCTGGTCATACACATATGAATCTGAATATTGAGCCACAAGCTTCTATTATCTCCTATTTATTTCTACAGAATGAAATTTCATATCTTCAATATTAGCTCCTTTCTCTTCCTACACATACATCAATGAGCCTTGGGCACCTACAACCCTATGGATATGACCACCAGTTGTCCTTGAACCACAATTTATAG
>NW_027324400.1:0-1157 GCF_032062135.1 Pyxicephalus adspersus | reverse complement strand
GTGACAACTCTCCTCCCATTGCTCTCCTGGGTTGTCACCCCATCCCATGCACTCCTAGCAGATTAGGAGGGGCCGCACTGACGCACATTGATCAGCCTCGGTCTATTGTTGTCATCATGGGGGACTAAGGTGGTCAGACTGGTTTTTCTTCCCTCCAGCTACTTCCTGGACAGTCGGGCTTTTCTGTTCCTCATTGTTCAGATTTTCTCGACTTCTGGTAAATCTGGGTGAAACGGAGGGGGATTTACACTTCCCAACAAATAAAAGGTTGCAGAGGTAAGTATGAGGTCCACCATCACTTTATATCCGTCCCCTGGGAACTGATATTTCAGGGCTTTGTTGCTGTTGGAGGGTAAAAGCCCGAAGGGTCATTTTTTCCTATTAGAGAGATCTACCTGGGGTCTGTACCCCTGCAGTGCCCATTATAAGGGGTCCCCACTATCTCTGTGCTGTATTCCTGGGTTCGTACCCCTGCAGTGCCCATTTTAAGGGGTCCCCATCATCTTCGTGCTGTATTCCTGGGTCTGTATACCTTGTGTGCCCATTATGATTGGCTGCCACCATACGTGTGCTGGGTTCCTGGGTCTGCACCTAAGGTTGTGATCAGAAAGGGGAAATGGTGAGTTGTCAAGGAGGGTGAGGTTGCAGAGTTTAGAAAATACCAGGTCTAAAGTGTGTCCGGCTATGCGTGTGGGGCCATTGATGTTCTGATGGATGGGGGAAGCTTTAACAAAGGGGATGGCAGGAGTTTAGATGCAGGAATGGTGGTGGCCCCAATGATGGACAGTGCCGGTATACAGACACAGGGATAGAAGGAGCCCCTGCTCATCTCCTGTATCTCTTACTGCATTGATTTATGATTATACCGATCTCCAGATGCATACATAGTATGTATGAGGAACCAATGAGAGCAATGGGGGACCCACATGAGCGTGAGTCTCCCATAAGTATGGATCCATGCACAGACTTTAGTGGAGGATTTCTCATGAATGGATCAGCAGTATGTTAGCTGCCCTTTCTAGTTGAATGGGCTAACTAAACATAAGGCATGCGATTTGTCTAATGGAACAGCAACATTCATGGAGTAATGGAACCTAATAGAACCACCAGGTGATTCCTGGATCATTCCAGTGTTTTGTCTTGAGTTGTTCTCCTTG
>NW_027324399.1:0-1158 GCF_032062135.1 Pyxicephalus adspersus | reverse complement strand
GTGTAGATTTCAGTGCCTGGATATTGCTGGGACAATATCAAAGCACCCATTGGTCAGAAATAGCTTTGGGGGACCTTGGAGTTGTTGCAATGTAAAGGTAGCCCAGTGGTGGAACCACTTGGGACCTCTCACGTGTCTTATGTCACAGGTGAAAGAAGTGAGGTTAAGTTTCCAAACAAGTATTGTAAACAAAATCTAAATTTAAACACTGCATAACAATGAATATGGTATGTCTGTGGAGGATTATTTACCCATGATGGGAAACTTCTAACTTAACCACCCTTTCGGGAAGCAGTTGAAGCAATGGGTTCAGATCCATTTTAACAAAACTTTGAACCCTTTATTACTACAGGTTGACAAATGCAAAAATCTGTTAACCTCTGGACCTGAGGAGTGCCGGATTTGTGAAAATTCCAGATTTTTGAAGGTTATATATGCTGTATATATTAAAATAAAGTGACATTAAAGGAAAAGCAAAACAGTTTTACAGAATTGTAGTTTAACAAAATAAAATAGTGCCTCAGAATTTTAATTATTATTGTACCCGAAAAGAAACTAAAAAGCAGACAGGCTGTCAGGATGGTCATCTTCATGAGACAGTAACTGCATCCTCAGCAGCCGAAACAGCTTCAATTTGTAGATGAAAAGCAAGACCTAACAGCTGATTCTGGAGTACAGCACCATCAAAACATAAATGGCACCTCCAAAAAACTGTAAATTTGAAAATGCGCTCCAAAATCAATGCTGGATAACTGAAGGTTCAGGATTATTGAAGTTCAACCTGAAGTTCAAGATTTTTGAACGCCAACCTGTATTACTGCTGCCGGAGTTGTGCAATACAAAACCTGTTCTAAGTATTTCCTGCTATTCATAACAACCTTAATGCTATCCTGCTAATTGTGGCAACTGAAGAACCCTTGTGATATGTTTGCTAGTCAAAGATTTAGAAATAAAAATCAATTTCAGTTTGCATATTATCCACAAATAACTTTATACAGTAGAAAAAAAGAATACAAAAACTGTGTTTATTCAATGGGGTTGGGTCTACTTAGCCAGTGCAATTAATAGGGTGGGACACATTGGTACACACAAGTATTTTCCCCATTTAGATTGGGCCACTGCTTCCAGGAGAGGAGACTTAAGGGACATCAGAATATA
>NW_027324398.1:0-1158 GCF_032062135.1 Pyxicephalus adspersus | reverse complement strand
ATCAAAGATACTATCTACATGGAGTTTTTGTTTGAGGCTCCTCCAACATCTCATAAACATATATAATTTGCTTTTTCCCAAATTGGCCTTAGACTTCTTTTAAATTACACATGACCATGTAGAAACATAAAATTGCGAGCTCTTCTGAGAAACAGTAAGTTATGAAATCATGTAAAGTGCCGCGAGTTCTACATAAATTCATGAATATAAAGGTTCTTGCAAAACTCATGGTTAGCTTTTTTTTAAGCTGTATTTCCTTTACATTGAAATCCCTTTGTGCCTTTTGCAATTTGCAGCAGCAGCACTCAATCTATTAAGTGCTTTTTTATGGCATGTCATTTTCAGCCATTATTTTAGATTATGAGTTTGACAAGCTGTCTTACTTTAAAATTGCATTGAATAGAAAAGAAATGACATGAAGGTGTGGGATTGACACTTAGTTCTATGTGCAGCATCTACTAAACTTGTAAAAAATCAACTTTGTATTTAGAAAAATTCATACATTTATCTGAATATGGAAGTCTAGAGCTATCTCATTTTCAGAGTTGCCTATCATCTCATTGATTTATTTTTTCTCTTTGTCATTTTTACAGAAAAATGAAAATAAAAGTACTAAACTTTGTGGCTCCAAAAATAATATTGGTGTATTGGGACTTTGTGAATGATTATTTAAAACATAGATTGCAATTGTAACATGTTCACATCTTTTTTAGTCATTATTTTTCCTTTTTTTTAAATAATCTAAGTAGGACAATAAATAAGTAAGACAAGAGCCAAAGTGGCACTAAACTTAATAAGCCTATCTATACTTGACATGTTAGAATACCCTGTGGAGAAGGAAACATTCGTATACTTATCAGTCAGACAGTGAGCCATGTATTTTCTAAATGTCAAATGCTAATAAATGTTTTTGGCACAACTGGGCAATACATTTAGCCATGGATATTACATATTTTTGTCTAATACAGTTTGTGGTGATGAAATGCAGGCTGGGAAAATCAAATGTGGGGTTGCTAAAGTTTAAAAGGTTTTTGTATGGACATTTTTTTAGTTTTGCATAGAGTAGGTAAAGATTAAAACCTATTGCCAGTTAATTTTTGCTGCCTGTGTACCACTGGCCCAGAGATGAACAGATAATTCTAGGAAAGCTCCCAACTG
>NW_027324397.1:0-1158 GCF_032062135.1 Pyxicephalus adspersus | reverse complement strand
ATCTATGTATCAGCGTCACTACCCCAGCTTTTCTATCTGCAGAGGGGGAGCCATAAACCTCCCCAACCCATAATTTTTTCATCCTATGAAAATCGTTATCTCCCAAGTGTGTTTCTTGTAACAGCGCAATGTCTGCTCCCAGCCTTTTTAAATGACGGAGAACAGACATACGCTTGTTAGGGGAGCGTAACCCTTTAACATTCCATGAAATTAACCGCATAAAATATACAAAAAAAGGATCATATGCATATCGATTATACCTTTTGTAAAACAGCAGCAACATTACCAATACAACAGGTGAGTAGGGTCGTGATGCACGATCACTTTCACCAATGTCAGAGATAGGTAACACATCCAAAACACCAGTACTACAAGTCATAATCCACTCAACAATAGCATAATAGACAAAATGACTGAACAACCTGAGAAGGTAAGTGTTTCCAAAAATAACAAGAATCAGACAAGAGGGAGTGAACAAGACAACACATGAGGGGAGACAGACATTATATAAGGATGTCCTTCCTTTTTTCCTCGCAAAACAAAAATAAATGATCCAAGTCAACAACATTGGTGAGAACAACATAATATCACCAGAGGTCGGCTCACACCTCCTTTAGCGGGAATATAGATGAGGTAGTTTCAAAAGAAACATAGCAAAAAGGCACTTAAAGATATGGAATATGACTTGCAGAGTTATCATTCCCTGGGCGGCGGCTCAGAACGTTGAGTATCCCGGATCCTTTTAGCAGATGATAGCCCGGAGTGCCTGGATGGATTCGGGGAGAACACTGGAAGCAAGGAACACGGAAGCAAGGAGAAGAAGTAGATGTATCCGATGGAGTGGAGGGAGTATCAGAAAATAAGGTATGTACCATACTCTCTGCCTCCTCTGCTGAGGTGAAGGAATACTTGCGTCCCCGGTCATCAGTGAAATGAAGAACCGCTGGATAGGCCAGAGTAAAGCGGATTTTATGTCTGTATAGGATGGAGCAAACCTGTTGAAAGTTGCGCCGCTTGCGGGATACCTCCGCAGAATAATCAGCAAATACGAGCAAAAAGGCTCCTTCGAATTGGAGATTGCGTTGGTTGCGGAAAGCTTGCAGTATGCGGGTTCTATCGGTGAAATGGGAGTAAGCCACCAGTACCGGTCGCGGCTTG
>NW_027324396.1:0-1158 GCF_032062135.1 Pyxicephalus adspersus | reverse complement strand
CGCTGCAGCCAGCGAGGAGAGGAGACACACGCAGGATCGGGTATCGGGTGAGTATCTTATTTTAATTATTTTATAACACATTTGTCGTATAAGACGCACCAACTTTTCCCCCCCAGTTTTGGGGAAGAAAAAGTGCGTCTTATACGGCTAAAAATACGGTATGCACATACGGGTAGTCCTCGGGTTAAGGACATCCGACATACGGACGTCTCCTAGATACGAGCATCACTTCCCTGCTTGCTGTGCGCAGAACGGAGGCTTGAAGGTGGGAGGGGGCTGTTTGCATAACTTGAAAGAGATATCTTTTGCCTAACACAGCTGAGGTTGTGGGTGATCTTAGGGAGGTGAGCTCTTTCAGCAGCGTCTTGTAACTCTTTAACCTCCCCAGCGGTAACCACGAGTATGACTTGGGGTAAAAAAAAAACAAGCTGAAAGCGGTAAGCCCTAGTCATACTCGGGGTAGTTAAAAAAGTAAAAAACAAAGACTTACCTGGTCCCATCGGCGTCCTCCAGGCTCCTGCCGTCCTCTGGCCGCCTCCTTTTCCTCGATCTGTCCCTAAGCGAGTGCGTTGACGTTACCCAGTTCCCGGTGACGACGGCGCGTACAGCTGCCGCTGGGGGAATTTCAAATTTTTTTGTATTGCTTTTAATACAAAATAACTGTATTGAATGCAATACACTGAATATACATGTCTAAAAGCAGTACATTGTCTTTCATGAAAATTTATTTTACAGTATAATATAATAGTATGAGTATAATAAAAATTTGAAACACAAAATCATGTCAGTGTATTATTAGATTTATTAATACATTTTTTTTTTTTTAATTTATTATTTTGACATGATTTTGTGTTTCAGATTTTTATTATACTTATACTATTACATTATACTGTAAAATAAATTTTCATAAAAAACTATGTACCGCTTTTAGACATAAAAATCCGCACAGAAATGAACTGCCCAGGAGGGTAATGACCAAGACATTGTTGTTTCTTTTTGCATATCAAAGTACAGCTTGCTCCGGAAGTTAATGAAAGTCTAGGCTCCATGAAGATTTTTTTTTCCTTTTTTGCTTTGTGATTAACTCACAGTGAGGATTTTATACAGTAACTGACACCATGCTGCCTAATAATATGTTGAGACAAACATCTGTCCTAA
>NW_027324395.1:0-1158 GCF_032062135.1 Pyxicephalus adspersus | reverse complement strand
GGGTCACTTTCAGAAATCACTAATGGTCCCCCCTTACGACTCGGGTCACTTTCAGAAATCACTAATGGTCCCCCTTGCGACTCGGGTCACTTCGAAAAAACACTAATGGTACCCCCTTACGACTCGGGTCACTTTAAAAACACACAAATGGTCCCCCCTTACGTTTCTGATCACTTTCAGAAATCACTAATGGTCCACCCTTACTACTCGGGTCACTTAAAAAAAAACACTAATGGTCCCCTTTACGACTCGGGTCACTTAAAAAAAAACACTAATGGTCCCCCTTACCACTTCGGTCACTTTCAGAAATAACTAATGGTCCCCCATTACGACTCGGTTCACTTTCAGAAATCACTAATGGTCCCCTCTTACGACTTGGGTCACTTTCATAAATAACTAATGGTCCCCCTTACGACTTGGGACAGATTCAGAAATCACTAATGGTACCCCCTTATGACTCGAATCATATTCAGAAATTACTAATGGTCCCCCCTTAGGACTCTAATCACTTTCAGAAATCACTAATGGTCCCCCCTTTCGACTCGGGTCACTTTCAGAAATTACAAATGGTCCCCCCATCCGACTCAGGTGACTTTAAAAAAGCACTAATGGTCCCAATTACGACTCGGGTCACATTCTAAAATCACTAATGGTCCCCCCTTATAACTGGGGTCTCTTTGAAAAAACACTAATGGTCCCCCTTACGACTCGGGTTACTTTCAGAAATCAATAATGGTCCCCCCTTACGACTCGGGTCGCTTTCAGAAATCACTAATGGTCCCCCCTTCGACTCGGGTGACTTTAAAAAAACACTAATGGTCCCCCTTATGACTCGGGTTACTTTCAGAAGTCATTAATGGTCCCCACTTAGGACTCGGGTCACTTTCAGAAATCACTAATGGTCCCCCTTTTCGACTCGGGTCACTTTCAGAAATCACAAATGGTCCCCCCTTATGACTGGGGTGTATTTGAAAAAATAACTACTGGTCCCCCTTAAGACTAGGGTTACTTTCAGAAATCAATAATGATCCTCCCTTACGACTCGGGTCGCTTTCAGAAATCACTAATGGTCCCCCCTTCGACTTGGGTCACATTAAAAAAACACTAATGATCCCCCCTTATGACTCGGGTTACTTTCAGAAGTCACTAATGGTCCCC
>NW_027324394.1:0-1158 GCF_032062135.1 Pyxicephalus adspersus | reverse complement strand
AGTACTGGTACCCGGCGTACAAGACGACCCCTGACTTTGTCATAGATTTTTCGGGGTTAAAAAGTCGTCTTGTACGCCGGAAAATACGGTAAGTACATGAGGTTCTGCAATATTACTGCACACGGAACACCATAGACCAGTGAAAGAAGCGAGAGATTTGCTTATGCTCGTTAGACCATTTCTGTCAACCCAACAAAATGCACAGCCAGCACACTCTAAGTTTCAAATGCAGCCGCTCTCTCATTCAACAACAAAAAACAAAACATAATATTGTCCACGGATTGTACAAACACAAAAATAAATTACACAACAATAATATTAACATATTTATATAACTCTCACAATTAATTACCAGTACCTTGCTTTCAACAGCAGTGGCTCTATTCCAGAAACCAAATTTAAAAAAAAATGTATTTAAACTGTCTGACCACTAACCTTATTTTATACGTCAACATTAACACTCAACCCTTCACTAACACCAGGGGTCTGCAAACTTTTTGGACTACTAGGCCATTTCAGAAGGTCAAGAAGGCACACTAGACCAAAGAAACAAGGTGTCCAAGGAAAGGTTTTTCCTAACCGTGACTGCAAGCGAGCAGCCTTAGTCTTCCGCTCATGCGCAGTGCAGTCTCTGTCTGTGTGCAGGTACTTGGCATCGAAATGCCCCTTGAGATTCGACTGCTTGAAAGTGCTGTTGGTGTCGTTGCACACCAAAAACAGGGCTTTAAAGTCATGTTCAGTCTTAATATTGTAGGCAATACTAGAAGAGAGTGGAAGTGGAGATCTTCTAGCACAACACCAGGGTTTGTTGTAAATATTTCAAGATTTTCAAGATATTGTAAAACCAAATCAGTTTATGATGGACATGTTAATCAGAGTTTGTAAAGGGCAATAACATTTTGTCTTTATTACTGTCTCTATTACTGTGTTAAAATATTCCCCACTGAACTAAAGTCAACTAACCCCTGGGAATACTCACCTGTCCCCGGCCAGTTTTGGGTGCTGCCATCTTCTCCCTTTTTCTCTTCCGTATTCTGATTTTCAGGCCATGTTAATTGACTGGGCCAGCAATATGCAACTTCTGTAAAGAGGTTCATTTAGTCCCAGCTTCCAAAGGGGAAGCCAAAATTACATGGTATACCTGGCAACCAAAGTTAA
>NW_027324393.1:0-1159 GCF_032062135.1 Pyxicephalus adspersus | reverse complement strand
TAATAATAATCTCTACTCATCTGATCCTTTCCAAGGGGAAACTTACTTTGTTCAGTGAACCTACTAAGTACCTATATTCCTTTAGTAAATCATTCCCTATAATGGGAAGAATATACAAACCCATCCCAGCCAGATGTAATCACCTAGAGCGGCTTTGGCCCCTACAGATCGGAGTGACATGAATCAGACATGGGATTTTCAATTACTGCCACCTCAAAAGAACACTTTCACACCGATCAAAGTTCCGTCTCGATCCTCTTGGTAATTTAGTGCTTGTTCAGCTCTATGCGAACGCGGTTTTGATTAAAACAGGATAAAATGCTTGACGTGCTCTAGCTGCTGACTCCGCAGCCTCGGGAGACTGGAAATGCAGTATATTAAACCAAGGCTGCGCACTTACCCAACCAGCTTTATTATATACAAAATTCCAATCAGACGCTTGGCGAAATACTTGCTATAGTGTACAAAAAAATCAAGAGGTAAAATAATATCTCAGAGGATTTGAGGTTTATTTGTTAATCTATAGCAATGCATGGAGAGGAGGCTCACCTGGAGGCAGCCTGGGCCCTCTTAAAGGTACAGCAACACACTGGAAGCACGGACGTCATCCTTGGAAGACAGTTGGAGACTTCCAGTGTGTTCCTTGGAAAGCCTCTTTAAATATTTCCCTTTTTGCTAGTTCCAAACGCCTCAGAATAGAATTATTGTGTTTTAGCTCTGGAAGTCTTGAGCTACTTTGTAAAAGTGATGTTTGGACTTCTGATGTGTTGCTGTACCTTTAAGGAGGAAATGTTGCTCATTGCTATATATATTCATCTAGAAAAACATATGCACGCTATTTTATGATATGAGCGGTGATGATACCACTCCGCAACCTGCAGCATCACCAGCCCCCCTTTAGCTGTGAAGTTTCCACCTTTTTCCGTATCTCCTGCAAGAATACTGAGGTTGTGCAAAGTTTAAGGGGATTTTGGGGTATGTGATACAGCCAATAAGCACATTGAATGCTTAATTTAATCCTGTCCTGCTATTGGCTGCTAGGTCTATTTAAACCTCCCTAGTTCCAGGCTCTGGTTGTTGGATACTCAGTGTATTTTCTTCTATTCTGACAGCTTGTTCTCCATTCTGCTTTACTGTATTTGGCCTTGGTTTCACCCCA
>NW_027324392.1:0-1160 GCF_032062135.1 Pyxicephalus adspersus | reverse complement strand
AGAGCCAGCCAACAGAGGACTCCCGTGCAGAACTGAGTTGGGTCTCCTCCCGTTGTACTGGCTTGGGGTCCCTGTGGAGCGGCTGAAGAGGATCCCGGGCCCTCATGCATTGGCACCCTTTGCATCTCTGTGCAGATCACCATTGGACTGATGGGTTTAATAATCAAATACAGTGCTCAACCCAGAAATTTTTTTAAGCCGGGTGGGAAGAAATTGTAGGCGGGTGGCAGCCCCTGTATTGTGACCAAACTCTTCAGTAACCACCCAAAAACAGCTGGGTGGGTGCTGAAAACTGCCGGGTGGTGCGCCCAGGTAAAAAGGCCTGGGGCGAACCCTGAAATAGCTTCAGATTGAAAGTGAATATTGCAACAAAATATACCTTTTCCTTTTAGATTGTTATTTTTGGCTAAAGCTTTTCTATAGAAGAAGAAAAAAAAGCCTTGGGCTATAAACCAGTATTTTCTCTTTACCCATTTATAATTAAGTGAATATGGTTCAAACCAACTAACACCAGTCCAGTTCCAGCGTTGCAATGGGCCTGATTTATTAAAGGTCTCCCAGGCTGGAGAGGATGCAATTTCTTCAGTGAAGCTGGGTGATCCAGCAAACCTGGAATGAATCTGGTCCAGGATTCAAAACACTTGCTAGCAAATGGCAAATGACTTTGAAAAAATTCATTCCAGGTTTGCTGGATCACCTAGCTTCACTGATGAAAGTGTATCGTTTCCAGCCATAAATCTTTAATAAATCAGGCCCATGGCACCAATTCCTCTGCTGCAGAATACTGAGCTCCCCATAAGCTTTTCACTAGCAGACAGGAAACCCATTTGCATCAAAGCAGCTTCATTTGTCATAAAATCCTGTACCTGCCTAACCATTTATTTGTTCCTTTTTCTAATAAATTCCACAAAAGCCGCTTCTTTAGCGGAGGAAATGAAAAGAGAAGTTTCGGAGCTTCTGCATGTTAAACTAAGCATGGACGTGCAGCAGCATCTTCCAGTGACTTGTTCCTACACTGAATGAAGTCTAAAAATAATAGTGATCACAGTCTAAGTTTTTCGTTTTTTTTTTTTTATTAGTTTTCTTCTTATTACTCTCACACATCCATATTGAACCCAGCGGTATGCACTGCGCTTTGGTTGTGCTGCTATTTTCCACAG
>NW_027324391.1:0-1160 GCF_032062135.1 Pyxicephalus adspersus | reverse complement strand
TGAGGTTTTTTTACAACCAAATTCACCAATAAATGTTCATAAAACTTAAAACTTTCTGTATTAGCAATTAAACTCTGTGTGGACTCTATGTTGGCTTGCTGGAATAAGATTGGTCCTAAATTGCCAGAAGAACTTTATTAGGCCTCTGAGACTATTTAGATTCATATGGCACAGTTCTTTCAAGGATAACATGGAGTATGGTGCAACTTTCCAAAATGATTAGGAATTTGGCAGTGCTGCTTAGTGCAATTGCCTTCTAGCCCTTAGGTCCTTGTTCCATTCCCCTCAAGGAATATCTTTCTGCATGAAAATTGTTTAGAGTATTGATTGCAATTGTATTGGTTTCCTGGGTTGCTTTGGTTCCTTCCTACAATCCCAAAGCATATTTAGGGCCACACTGCCCCTCGAGTGGGTACATAATTGGGCTATTGTGATGGACCCATGAAGTTTTGAGTTCAGGACTGATTGATGTAAATGTTTCTATAAAATAAAACTAGTAAGTCAAGATTAATAAAGTATGGCAGATATGTGATGATATAGGAAATTGGAAGACTAGACAAATCATTTAGATTTTTTGCATAATTTGCTAATATTTCTGGCCAGGATTAGTGTCTTCTACAGTTTTAATCTCATAGATTTATATATATCTGATTACATATCATGTACTATGTGTGGCCATATTTCTATATGAACTAGTGCAATCCTTCAGATTGTTTGGGAGAATGATCAGATTTTGCAAAACATGTGTTAATAATTAAAAATTAAAACATTGAAATCAGAAGTATTATCAAAAACTAAACTCTGAATAATCCAAACTGCAGATCATATGTACATACAATGTTTTAAAGAGTCTGATATTGTGAGACAATTCATTTTATTATTCTGCTCTCTTGAACAGCTTGGGGTCTAAAACTGGAGGCCATGTCTGATTTAGTAAAAAAATAAATTCTACATGGCCATTAAAAAAAACAAAACACCGAAGCACATAGATATAAACTCGCCACATATACTGCATATACTCAACATGCTTCTTCATGTAGGAACATGGACAAGTGAGAGTCGATCCTTTAGGTATTTTTTAGTGTTTTATGAACATACAAATAATATTTGTTATAGAACTTTAGTGAAACCAATGGGTTACATATCAGGAAAAGGTTCTT
>NW_027324390.1:0-1160 GCF_032062135.1 Pyxicephalus adspersus | reverse complement strand
GGGGGCTACAGGGGGGACGGGACAGCAGCTGGGAAGGATACATTTTGATACATTTGGACCATAAGACGCAGGGACTTTTTCCCCCCACTTCTGGGGGAAAAAAAGTGCGTCTTATGGTCCGAAAAATACGGTAGGTTTTATTCAGATTATTTTACTTTTTTTTCTTTTTATAAATGTTAAATAACACTTCTATATTTTCATCCCAATTTTTGTCTCTCCCAGACTTGTTCCCTACTTCACCCCACTGGCAACTCACTGCAGACAATTCAGTATGACAGTCAGCAATAGCACACATCAAGCTACATCACACACTACATTATTGTCCCTGGAAATTGTGACAGCATGTGTACAATTGCCTCAACCCCCACCCCAATGTCCTTCATCAGTTTGTCCTGGCAGGTCAATAATCAACAAAGTGGGGAAGACAATTGTACTTTTATATAGAGGAGAACACAGTGGGGAGCTGCTTGTTTGCCCCCTGCCTCCCCTCTACATAGAACAGAATAATGCTGTGTGTACAGCGATTGTTTGTTCTTTGGGCACTCAAAGTGTTCGCAAAAAATGTAAAGGGTTTTAATGTATTCAATATACCCAGATTAACCATTAGCATTCTGCCTCCTGCCCCTGAAATACCAACTAACTAGTCCAAAAACCAGATGCAGCCAATTTGTGACCTTTGCCACTCACATGCAGTGCACACCATAGGAGTCAGGGCGGAATTTCCCACTTGGCTTCCTAGGCTGTGGCCTAGAGTACTATGACCACTAGATGGCGGCATTGCAGCTAGCAAAATGACAGATGTCCTATTAATGCTGAGCACAGCACAGCATCTCATGTCACATGGTAAAAATTCTTATAATTTTTTTTGCTTTTGGATGAAAGTTCCAGCGATGGGTTGTCACTTTCCTTACCCAGCGCGCAGATAGGCTCTATGTGCAGGCATGCAGAATTACTGAAGAGATTTAGGCAACTCCTGCAATCAGAACTTACACAGGCTACTGATAAGCTCTCTTTAAATCTCACCAAGGAGATACAGGAACTCCGCACCCACATACATGACCTGGAGATCAAGATGGATGATGCCATTAAGGCAGGGGTTTGCAACCTGCGGCTCCGGAGCCGCATGCGGCTCTTCAGCCTCCTTGTTGTGGCTCCCTTCG
>NW_027324389.1:0-1160 GCF_032062135.1 Pyxicephalus adspersus | reverse complement strand
TTTTTTTTTTTTTTTTTTTTTTTTGCAGGATGTGTGACTGCTGCCAAATGCCTAAAGCATATTGTTTTTAGCCTGCTGTGCTATATTTACCTAGGGAAGGTTTTTTTTTTTTTTTTTTTAACACCAGAAAAATTTGTGTTAAAGCAGAAACCCAGCCTACAGTTGTATAGCTGGTGTCTTAGATCTGAAGACCTCTTCGCTTGCAAATGTAGTACACTTATCTAGTTCTTTACCCCCTAAGTGTATATTTGTAGTAAAATCTTGTATCATTTGTTGTCCATGGCAACAAATCCGTATTTCAGCCCTGCATACACTCAATATAAATACATATATATATTTTTTATTGTGTTTTGTAATTCACAATAATCCTCATATCCTTCTCTGGTTATAGGCTCAAAAAGAACTATTGGATGCAGAGATGGACTTCCACAAACGTCTGTCCTCCGGAGAGGATACCACAGAACTGAGGAAAAAGTTGAGCCAGTTGCAAGTTGAGGTGAGTCCTAGTTATTTTATATTATTCTTACAGCAAACTAAGTTGTTGTGTATGGGTAATTTATCATGTTATAGACTTTGAGAATTTAAATCTGATATCCATTGTAAAACATCAGATGTCTTCAAATTGTTGTTGACAACCACATTGAAGGCACTGGTCTCCAACCCTGCCTGGTGTGTGTGTGTGTGTGTGTGTGTGTGTGTGTGTGTGTGTGTGTGTGTGTGTGTGTGTGTGTGTCATTTTTACTACACATTTAAGAACAGTGTGAAAAGTAAATAATTCTCACCAGTCCTGTGATTCAGGGCCCATAGCCAGGAAGTACAGTCTAATCAAGCCCTGCCTGAAAACTTTTTGCAGCACTGTTGAATAAGGCTGGGTCTACATGGGTGTTTTTAAAAACGCATATAAATGTTCCTACCACGTTTTTATGCACTTTAACAACCTTTTTAAAGCTTGACTTTAAAACGCCTATGGAGCGTTTTACTGCAAAGTGATTTTACATAATCTATTATAAAAGTTTTACTTTTAATCCTTTCAGGGAATGAGTACAGGGGTACATAAAACCCCTTACTCATTCCCTGAAAGGGTTAAAATATGTGTAAAATTTGGACGAGGCTTTAATGTTAAAGTATTTTATTAAATGTGTGTGTTTTGTGTAACTAAA
>NW_027324388.1:0-1161 GCF_032062135.1 Pyxicephalus adspersus | reverse complement strand
GGCTTTATCTCATCAAACACTTCTTTAGAAAAAGAGCAAGTGCTTGCTTTAACCACATATGAACGATTAACGATTTTATATATATATATATATATTAAAATATTTACCAAATGCGTATGAATAAATATTAGTATGTCATTGTTATATTTCAATTTACAGATTATTCGAATACAATTGCTATTAAACGATAAAAACCCAGTACATATAAACTAATTGAGCCGTTACATATTTTAGTTGCTTGCAAAGTATAAAGGAGCTAGATTCTGTTAGCAATTATTAATTTGCTTATCTACCATAACAAATAGTTAATGCGTTCTACTACCTTTTTATCTTTTTTGTATCCGAGAATTATTAATGTAAATTCTTTTTAAGGCTGCTATATTGATTGCAAAGTTGATAGATGGATAGATAGATAACTTTGAATTATTTTTGTTAACATTTGTAAAAAGCAATATTTTCAGGATACTGCATTGATTGTCTGTAAATATATAGTTTGGAATTATATTTTAATTTTAAAACATTTAAATGCTGTGCATAAAAAAGTAATCAGCAAAAATACAGTTTCAAATCAGTCCACAATAGTATAAAATGTAACAGTGCTATGTCCCATCATCTGACTCCCAGCAGCGATTTAGTTTCAGGACTTTGGACAGCGCCACAAAAGGCGCAATGAATGTGAGCGCACTGTCCCTTTTGATGGGATCCCCCATCCTGTGTATTTTTGCATCACCCCTGTGCAGGACTGCAGCCATCCAGCAGTAACCATTGAATGGTGAGCTTTCTGGTCAGTGGGGGACCTGCTGCACACACAGGGCCAGCTCCATGTCCTCCCCCTCCGCCTGCGGTTTGCAGCTCTTCTGCACAACATCCATTAACAAACTAATTTGGATTTGATTGTCTGGGCGGGCTGAGGTTACTTGTATTGCACTAAACATTCAAGCACACACGCATCACTGATTAACAGTATATATTAAATAAACTTGTTTGTACACATTGTCTTACCCCATATAAGCAGAGTCTTATTATTCTAATTACAGTAATTAGTGTATTGAAATGTTTTCTACTTGATTTGAAACGACAGCTACTGGCTTTATCTCATCAAACACTTCTTTAGAAAAAGAGCAAGTGCTTGCTTTAACCACATATGAACGATTAACGATT
>NW_027324387.1:0-1161 GCF_032062135.1 Pyxicephalus adspersus | reverse complement strand
GATAGATAGATAGATAGATAGATAGATAGATAGATAGATAGATAGATAGATATGTAGATAGATAGAGGGATAGATGGATAGTTAGATATACACAGTGGCTATAAAAAGTGGACAAACCCCCGGTACAATGCCTGGTTTTTGTGATATAAAAATGAGATCACAATAAATCATTTGCAAACTTTTCCCACCAATAATGTGACCTATATTCTGTACAACTCCAATTAAAAACAAACAAATCTGTTATGGAAAAAGAAATGTACAATAAGCTGGTTGCATAAGTGTGCAGACCCTAACGCAACATACACACGATGATTCTCCTCTGATAATCTCGTCCGAGAATCTGGCATGTGTACATCGCCCATCCAACGTCATTCATGGATCTGTCCGATTCCACAAACGACGAATGATCGTAATACAAGTGAAGGGTAGAGAACGCAGCGGGGTGCCTCTTTGCCATTCTCCCCCTCCACTCTCTATAGAGCAGAACGGCGCTTTATGTACAGCACTCATTCAGTCTTTTGTCGTTGGAAAGGATTGTGAAAGATCCTTTCCAGCGATAATTATTGAACATGTATACCCAACCTTACACTAATACTTTGTTGAAGTTCCTTTTGATGTAATTCCAGCATTCAGTCTTTTTGGGTCGGAGTATCAGCATGACACATCTTAGCTTGGCAATAATTTCCGACTCTTCTTTGCAAAAGTCCTCTAAATCTGTCCGATTGCTGGGATATGTCCTGTGCACCGCCCTTTTCAGGTCACCCCACATACTGTCTTTTGGATTTAGGTCTGGGCTGTGGCTGGGCCAATCCAAAAAATTAATTTTCTTCTGGTGAAGCCAATAATTTGTTGATTTGGGTGCTCGTATTAAAAGGTCCTCTTCATCCTAGCAGACACCTGAAGGTTTTGGGCTAACAGTGGCTGGTATTCTGAACTGTTCATAATTCCCTGCAACTTGACTAAAGCCCGGGTTCCAGCTGAAGAAAAGCAAACCCAAATGTTTCCACCACCATGCTTCACCATGTCTGCTTTTGGATCTTCTGTGTCCCCCATGGACAAAGAAGAATATAGGATTTATGTATCAAAAAATCTATTTTCTTGGATTCCACTGTTTTTGCAGTCCTGGGTTTTGCTCCAACAGTAAAATCCTTTTTTTTTTTT
>NW_027324386.1:0-1161 GCF_032062135.1 Pyxicephalus adspersus | reverse complement strand
CCACATGAAAAGAGCAGTAGGTGTTCTCTTTTTCAACACACTTCCTACCCGAGAGTGACAACGCTGATTCTTTATACACTATGGTGAGTAAGCGTTGTCACCTGACCCTAAAGCCCAGGGGGAATCCCTATATTTGTCCCGTCTGTACGGCCCGCACACACTTCCTGTCCCTGGGTGACAACGCTGCTCCTATGAATCCATTAAATGATCTGGTGTGGATCTGGTGCGGTTGGGGCGGTCTGTTAGATTTTCACCCGCAAAGATCACAAATGATACTTCCTGTATGTCAGATCCACTTTTTACACCGGCGAAGGTGAAATTCCTTGATAGCAAGTGACACACGAGTTGCAATTCTTTCATTTTCGGCATCCACCAGCAGGTGGTGAGTCGGGGGGGGGGGATTAATTTTTAGGATAAAATAGATTATCAGGAGGTGTCGGCAGGAATATTGGGAAGATCGCTATCGTTCTGATTGCTGGTGAATCTTTGGGCTCCTACGCCAGTGGCGATTGGTGAATGTCAGCGTTAGATCATTTGGAGAGAAGAGACTGAGAAAATGCTTCATTCTGCCTGCAGAATAGAGATGACATCATCTCGGCCTAGGCATAGTCACAAAATGGGAATTCAAGGGACATTCAGCAATTACCCCTCTCCACTAATATCCCCACCCCAGCAATAATCCACATTCAGCAATTACCCCTCTTCACTAATACCCCTACCCCAGTAATTAACCTTTCCCAATAAAACCCCATTCAAGAAATAACCTCTCTTCAGTAATAACCCCATCCCTGCAATAATCTCCATTCATCAAAAACCCCTATCCACTAACACCCCCATCCCAGCAATAACCCCTCACCAGTAATAACCCTCAGCCAAGCGATAACCCCTTTCCAGTAATAACCACTATTCAGCAATTACCGCTCTCCACTATTACCCCCACTCGAGCACTAAACCTTTCCCAATTAAACCCCAGCCAAGCAATAATCCCCATCTCACCAATAATCCTAATTCAGCAATAACCCCTTTCCAGTAAAGCCCCAATCCCAGCAATACCCCTTTTTAGTAATACCCCTATCCCAGCAATAACCCCTCTTTAGTAATACCCCCATCCCAGCAATAACCCCTTTCCAGTAATACACCCATCCCAGCAATAACCCCTCT
>NW_027324385.1:0-1162 GCF_032062135.1 Pyxicephalus adspersus | reverse complement strand
TTCCTTAATAGTCCTGCCACATGCTCTTTGAATCTTTAGATGCAATAGAGACCAGCTTAAGGTACAACCAAGATGCCAACAGCTTCCATTAAATTGAATGAATGATTTTGGCACATGGTTTTGACACAAGTTTGCACATGGTTGCGGTGGATAGCGCAGCCACTTTTGGCCACACTGTTGTTTTTCCTTCCCTGGAGAAAGAATTACACAACAGCCATACGGGCAACCACACAGTTTTCCATGGCATGTCTAAAAGAGGTCATGCAGGCCAAATAAATTTCAGCTGCAGGTTTTGTTTCCAATTGTTCCTCACTGGGCCTGATTTATGAAAGCTCTTCAATGCTGGAGAGGATACACTTTTATCAGTGAACCTGGGTGATCTAGCAAACCTGTAATGGATCTGGTACAGGAGTAAAAACATTTGCTAACAAATAACAAATTACTAAGAAATCTATCCCAGGTTTGCTGGATAATCCAGCTTCACTGTAGAAAGTGTATCCTTTCTAGCCTTGGAGAGCTTTAAAAAATCAGGCCCTCTATGTCAACACCGTGGGCCTGATTTATTAAAGCTCTTCAAGGCTGGAGAGTATACACTTTCATCAGTGAAGCTGGGTAATCCAGCAAACGTGGTAGGGATTTTTTGGGATTTGTTAGCAAATGTTTTTAATCCTGGACCAGATCCATTCCAGGTTTTCTGGATCACCCAGCTTCACTAATAAAAGTGTATCCTCTCCAGCCTTTGAAAGCATTAATAAATCAGGCCCATGTCTTATAGTGATATATTTGACATCTTGATGGACATGGATTTCAGTAGAACCAGCTTTCTAGAAAGTGTTGAATGCTGAAATGTATTATATATGAAATGTATTATGTATTATGTTTAATACAGTGTCTGTATTGGATTGTTGGTTTGGTGGTTTGCAAAAGTCGATTCCTCCTGCTGTCTGATTACCAGATACAATTAATCGCTCCCTCCATCCCTGGGAGGAAGATGGGAAGGAGGATCTGCACTTCATACTACACTGTCTATAGGAGTCTGGTGCAGAGGTCACCTCCTGTCATCCCCCGGGGGCTATGTATAGGCATCAGGACATTATCATTAGCCTATTTATAAAGATCACCATTTATAATGTGCCATTTCATTTTACAGGAAATGTTGTTT
>NW_027324384.1:0-1162 GCF_032062135.1 Pyxicephalus adspersus | reverse complement strand
TGGAAATCCTGATGAGAACAGGGGTGGCAGCTCTACGTCCCATGGAAATCCTGGTGACGCCAGGGGTGGCAGCTCTACGTCCCATGGAAATCCTGGTGAGACCAGGGGTGGCAGCTCCATGTCCCATGGAAATCCTGGCGAGACCAGGGGTGGCAGCTCCACGTCCCATGGAAATCCTGGTGAGGCAAGGGTGCCACCCCTTGCCTCACCAGGCCCTAGGTCCAATGGAAATCCTGGTAAAGCCAGGGGTGGCAGCCCTACGTCCCATGGAAATCTTGGTGAGGCCAGGACTGGCAGCCCTTGGTCCCATGGAAATCTTGCTGAGGGCAGGGGTGGCAGCCCTACATCCCATGGAAATCCTGGTGAGGCCAGGGGTGGCAGGGCTACATCCTCTTGTAGAGCTTTTTATAACTATTGCAATTAGTCCTTTTCCTGTATCGGCAATAGATATTTTAGAATACTTTTTTAGTTTTCTTTACAATATAACCTTTTTAATTCATGTTATATCCTGCAGTGATGTGCATAATAGCATGTTCTCTTTTTATCACATAAAGAAAGTAAGTGTTAAGGACATGAATAAAAAATGAAAAATGTTTGATTGAGGAAAGAAGACATGCAATTTGGTTATTCTTTTCCATTTTTACTAGTTGCCTAATACTTATAGCAATTAGACCTATTTGGTATAATTTAGTAAATGTTCTTTTTCAAATGACGAGCATTAGAGCCTTTTTAGGAAAACACAGGAATATTGGTGTCAACTAATTAAATCTGAATGCAGGCTAAGCAGTTACGGATATTTTATTATTTAAGGCTCACATTGTGAGTTTCCAAAGCATTTGCTAACAACATGAACAGATTGTGTTATCTTAAGACAATATGTAGTTGCAGACGGTGTAAAATCTATTTATTAAAAGCCTATGTTTAAATCAAAAAAAAAAAACTGGCACTGTAGAAGGTGGGAACATTTTGGCTACTTTGATAGAAATTTTGATAGAACTTGATTGATTGACTATTTTCTTTACTGACAGGGAATGGTTTTGTCTTTCTAACATCTCGGTACAGTTATCTTGTGAGAAACATTAGATCGAGGGACCTAGATGTAAATTTAATTTTCATGTTACATACAGACATGCTTACTAATTTTTTAGTTTTACATTTACAT
>NW_027324383.1:0-1162 GCF_032062135.1 Pyxicephalus adspersus | reverse complement strand
TAAAATGCTATTGTTATTGTATGGGTATTATTATTATTGTTAATATTATTAATAATGGTTATTTATGGTTAATGTTATTTTGGTTCTTTACCTTAAGTTTTTTTTTAATATGCAAGCTGTAAACATTAATATTTAAATATGTCAATAAAGTGGTCATTATGGCCATTTCTCCAATAAAGTTGTGTTTTGTCTTGGTTCGGGGGAAGTGGAATGAGGAAATGGAAGGGTGGAGAGTGAAGAAAGTAGAGAGGAGGAGTTGGTAAGTTTAGTTAAAAGGTGTGGCGAGCATCCTAACTACCTGGGGAGTGGAGGGATCAGTCAATCAGAACTTTTAACATTCCTTTCAACACAGATTATGTGACTGAGCACCTTTGCATGGGTGGCTTCTTTGGTGGATTAGCCAATGAAATTCAATAAATTTAACAAAGTGAAGTTTCTAACTGGTGGAGACAACAAAGTGATGTAGCAGTAACGTGCTGCTTCTTCACAATCCACTTATACCATTGGCCACGCTTTAACTTCTGAGAAAAGTGGCCAGCCCCTGAGTGTGCTATCTGGTAGGGGTTTTGAAAAGCAGCTCTACAAAACTGCATACTTTTTGGCAGGTAGTACATTTCTAACCTATATATTCCAACTGTGTGTTGTATACCTACACTCACCTATTTTTTAATGCAACCTGAACATTAGTTTTAGAGACAAAACTTCTAATTTTAGCATTATGTGTCACCAGACAACCCCTACTCACCATACATGGAGATATATTAATAAAAATACAATATTATTAATACCTGCTTAAATAGAAAAGAAACCTCAGTGGTCGATCCTCTACTGCTAACATGTCAGATTTACACAGCAATCAGTCTCAAAATGTTCTATCAGTGCTCTCTGGCACTGCTGAGTTCTTTTTGTGTTGGAAGTTGAATTCCAGCAGGTTTAATGAGGCGTAAATCCCTTGCTGTCCTGCATAAGACTGAACTATAGATGAGTGAATCATGATATTACTAAACATACTGCTCTGCCGGCCTCTCATATTCCCCTAATGCAAAGTGTCCTTAATTCTGTGGCAGGATACGTCTCTAATCACTAGTGTATCCAGCTCATACCATTGCCCTCTATCCAGGAAATAGGAAAAGGCATTTCATGAATAATTACTTCTTCGAGC
>NW_027324382.1:0-1162 GCF_032062135.1 Pyxicephalus adspersus | reverse complement strand
ATCCTGTTTATGGTTTTATTATTGCACTTTACACGTATTTTTGGTGGTATAACTTTGTCCCATACTGTACAATTATGAACCTTGATGTTTTTTCACAATCAAAATTTAGAAGAAAAAAAAAAAAAACAATACTATTCAGCCCATACAACTTTCAGCTGCTTGTAAGGGTAGGTTCACATGAGACTGTTTGGCTGACATGGTCAATTGCATGCATGTTTTAGGCAGTGCACTGGGTAGGTAAATTTGTGTGCCTGTGGTGCAAAGCATTACAACAATGCACATTACATGCATTATTGCGCCAAAATAGTGTAAACTAAGCCTCTACTTGCAATACTATCAAAAGGGCAACTCATACAAGAAAAAGGAGAACTGGATAATGGGA
Source organism: Pyxicephalus adspersus (assembly GCF_032062135.1). Taxonomy (NCBI): domain Eukaryota; kingdom Metazoa; phylum Chordata; class Amphibia; order Anura; family Pyxicephalidae; genus Pyxicephalus; species Pyxicephalus adspersus. Next base: position 780 of record NW_027324382.1, on the reverse strand, counting down.
TATCACCACTAGAATTAAAATGACTTTTTAAAAATAAACATATCCTATCATAGTGTCCCGTGAGCTTATGTCATGCCTCAATTGCTGAATACTAGTGTTGACAACAATTTGTTACTTCAAAGTCACGTTAAAAGCTCATATGATCTGAACAATGAAAGGATATCAGATTGTAACTGTTCGTACTACTTACAAAGGAATGCTAAACATCAGAAACCTTTGTCATGTGTAATATAATCATGGTACATTCCAGGAACACTGCTATCCATGTTTAGGACTTCACCTTTTCAGAGTGACAGACCAAAGGGAGCACCAACTGCATAAACTATTCAGTGTTTGTTTAACATTGGCTTCAAGGACACTACAGGGAGAATGGTGGCTATCATTAAGGGCTTCACCACATATTTAGCTATCTATAAAGAAACAGAAGTAAAACAGACAGTAACTTTCGACTATTTGTTCCAACTTTTATTAGCTTGCGACATTCAGGGAGTGACTTTGTCAGCTCCTTAAATTTTTAATATTTCCAGACATGTTTTAAAGTAGAACTAAACTGTGCTATATTTGCTGGTCCTTGATCCCATGCAAGGCACTGCCATCCTCTTGCTCCTTCACCTTCTCCTTGCAATATTTGGGCGTCTTGATTGGCCGGGCCAGGGTGATGTTAACACTTGCAAGGGGCGCGCGGGGGGAGTTCATGCAGTCTCAGCAAATGCAGGGAAATCCAGGACTGGAGGGCATCCTGGAAACCAAAGCTGAGCTGGGCATGTGAAACTTCCACAG
>NW_027324381.1:0-1162 GCF_032062135.1 Pyxicephalus adspersus | reverse complement strand
GGGGAACTTTCTTTATTAGATTGGAGGCTTGATGTAAATACAGATTGCAATATATATATATATATATATATATATATATATATATATAAATATATATATATATTTATTTCACTACCTTCAATAAAATATTATTAATTATATTTATTAATGATTTCTTAATTATGTCATTTATATGGATTATGGAAGCTTTTAAAGGAGGCTTGTTAGGTCTTCCATATAGATTGACATTGAGGTACAATGCTGAAATAAAGCAATTAGTCTCATTTCACAATAAAACAAGGGATTGGATTGGTTGCAGTACCTCCCCTACTTCCCTGCTTTGAGTTTCATGTTTTTTTTTACCCGTTTCCTCCTGCATGGAAAGTTCCTTCAGCCCCATTACATCTGGACAGGAATTTGAATACTTGAATGTGTATTCATCATTCACCTGTCTGCAGCAGCATTTGTGTTGTATAGTGATTATGAAAAGCTCAAAGTAATAGATCCAATTATCCTGGAAAGGACTGTACGTGCATTACTGCATGCTTGACTCAATTACTTGTTAAATATACACTGACATGAAAAATAATATTTAGATTTAACTCTCCTAAAGGGCGGGAGATTAATTCTGATTTCCATGTTTCTGCACTTTGCCTATCACTTCTGGGCCAGGAGAGTGGTTCCGAGCTCCACACACTTATAAATCATTTTGTATGGGGTTTCCCAAACTTCTAGCAGTTGAACACATGTGGAAGTATTAAAAAAATAGAAATTGTGAATGACTGTTTCTTTTCAGCAACTCCTAGCCATTAATGTTTATATGCAGAATAACTGCCATTGACCCCCAAATATCTCAATAAAAGTCAAGATATACAACAAAATGTCCTGAATGTCTGGATTGAGATAATACCAGATAATATAACTCTCCCATAGTTTATTAAGCTAAAATCAAACTTACTAGGGGTTTAACAACTGTGCAATTATATAGTTGGGACCATAAAACAGGTCAAGTAAAAATGAACTTATATCATTCACAATTATGTATGTAATAGCCCAGAATTCTTAGAAGAAATTGAAATAAATGAAACTGGTTGATTTTCTAGAAATAGGGGCACTGATTTTCTAATACGTAAATAAACAAGATGTTTTTACTTTAAATTACTAAACACGTGCTAGGTTTTTT
>NW_027324380.1:0-1162 GCF_032062135.1 Pyxicephalus adspersus | reverse complement strand
CCGGCAGGTCGGTCGTCCGGACGATGGACGACACGACACCGGCTGTACACACGGCAGATTTTCGCCCGATAATTGGCCGATGATCGGGCGATAAAAATCTGACGTGTGTACGTAGCTTAAGACATGATTACTTGAAGTGTGAATAGTAGGTGAGTTCTCATTGGCGGAATAGATGTTGATGATTTTGTTACACGTGAATTGTAACAAAAAATCAGGGGACTCAGGCTTGAGGATGTTAAAGGGAAATCCTTATTTAGTTCATCACAGATAACAGGAATGATCCAAGTATTAGCAAGCCGGAGAGAAGGAGAGAGACAGCAGTCAGACAGGCAGGTAAGTATGTATTATTGCAGAAAGGACATTGTCTGCAATAAAAAATCCAGTATGATCACACATTTCCTTTGTGGTACTATAATTCTGCTTTAATGTATTCCTGGCTGAAAACTGTATTAGCAAAATGGACTGGCCTTTTAAAGTAAGTAGTGAAATCAATACTATCTTACCACTGATCACTTAAAGCAAACAGCTAAATACGTGAGGGTTTAGCAGACAGAAGAAGATGGGTAGGCAAGTTTGAAAAAATGGGTTTTGAGCGCTCTTTTAAATTAGCAGAAAGTAGGAGCAAACCGAATAGGACGAGGAAGACCATTCCAGAGGGTTGGGGCAGCTCTAGAGAAGTCTTGTAACCGTGCGTGTGATGAGGTGATGAGTGATGAGGTGGCTTACCACCCGGCACTTTTCAACAAGACACTTGCATGCTTTTGTGAAGTTCTATGGAATTGGTAAGAGAACATACCAATTATTATCACAGAAAAGCATACAAGAAAAAAGCACCACCCAACACTTCAGTAGCCGCCCGGCTGTTTTTTGGGTGGTTACTAAAGGTTGGGTCACAAAACAGGGGCCACCACCAGCTTCTTCACAACCAAATAAAACATTTCTGGGGAGAATACTGATGTCATTACCTCTGACCCCGAAGCACAAAGTAATATTAGCTGCCTCTGAGTGGTTATTATTGGGCAAAACAGAAGAATAAAATATAATTGCAATATATGTAAATGTTGAATTCATAAAAAAAGGCTTAACATGACCTGACCTCCCAAGCTACCATGCTTCAAAGTCTGGTCATCATTTGTTTTTTCCCCATTACTGGGACATAAAG
>NW_027324378.1:0-1163 GCF_032062135.1 Pyxicephalus adspersus | reverse complement strand
ATTTTCTTTGGAGAGACCGGTTAGTAAGAGATCTTTATCTGACAACATTTTACATGAACTTTAAAATAAACATGTCATAAAGTGTTCATAACCAGTGTTTACTTGTTTTGTAGGTTTTCATCATTTTTCTTCTACACTATTTGTGAGTCACCTAGCACCCCCCTGTGCTCTCCTTCAGTGGAATGCAGAGGAGTCCTTCTTGATCAATTGTTCATTGATCCACCTGGACCAATCAGTGAAAGTCATTGGGGGACCAATTTACATTAGTCAGATTTTAACAATTTTATGGGGGTACCCTTACTCTTCGTGATTGTATTAAAACAAAAGGCTTTAGTTCCTCACATAATTTATGCAATCTTTTTGTTCAACCCACTGAATTAAAGCTGAGAGTTGTTTCATTTAAAATTGTGGTAATTTACAGAACAAAAATGAGAAAAAAAGCTGTCTGTCCAAATATTTATGGACCCAACTGTACACAGGAAATAGCAAATGCAATAAAAACAACATATTGAGTCATTGGGGTGTATTTATAAAATATTCCCCAGAAAATTTGTCTAAAAGCTTGCTACCAGCTGTTTGAATCCTGCTACATTTGTCACGCCTTCTTGATTGCCACATTTGCTTTTCAGCTTAAAAGTGGAAATTTATAAAAAGCACACACTTACCTTTAATTTTGAAGATTCAATCAGATTCCAGTAGGTCCCACGTCATCTTGGCTTTCTTCTTTCTGGTAAAGATGGGACAGCAGGTGTGGCCATCTTATTCCAGCTTCTTCTCACGTCTCCTCAGTGTCTTCCTGATGTGTGTCGATCTCACACATGTGTACTTTTTTTTTTTTTTTTACATTGCAGGAAACCTCTTTGTGACATGCCCAGAAGGAACAGCCAGAAGCTTCCTGGGATATGTGGGTGTATGAATCCCAGGAGGCTGCAGGTTTCCTCTTTACTGTTGTGGTGAAGACATAAGTGGAAGGGGTGTATTTTTTTATTCTGACTTTACACAAATTTTGAGCTTTTTGCTGTAACACTTAATATTGTTTTTGTTGCTCTAGTTATTTACTTGATTTCCTCAATGGTATGTATAATATGTATAATAATCTCCAATATATTTTATTTAAATTTATAATAGATCTTTTTGTCATTTTGCTACAAACTAGTAAAAGT
>NW_027324377.1:0-1163 GCF_032062135.1 Pyxicephalus adspersus | reverse complement strand
TCGTTTAAGCGATAGAGGAACTATGTGCACGACAGGAAAGTGAACGGACGTTCGTTCATCACGCATGCTCAGATCATGGACGATCAACGAACGACCGTACACACGAACGATGTTCAACGATCGTCGCCCAATCCGATCCACTGGTCCGGTCGTTCGTTTCCAACAATTTTCCTCGTTCGTCGGCGTCGTTGGTTACTTTTTTACCAACGATTTTTTGCCCAATCGATCGTTCGTCGTTCGATTGGAACGATAAAAATTGGAAGTGTGTACGCACCTTTACTTGCTGGGTTTGTAGGAGCAAAAGATTCAATGTCCTGATTCATAGATTGCAGACTAGATCCAATACCAGTGTGGTAGAGAATGATTAGATTACCTGTCAGGTTTTACTGCACTCTCCACAAAGTCAATTTACCCCTTTTAATTTGTCCTGGGGACCATTGTTAAAGAAAAGAAGAAAGCCATTGTTTTAGTCAGTGATTGTACAAGTTAAAGAATACATGTTGATGTTAAATAAAAGGAAACATCAGACAAGGTCATTTAAACTGTGTTGGGGAAACATTGGAGAAACAATAATATGTTCATCTCAAAACCTAATCTTTCCACAATTATGTCCCACCCACAAAGACATTTTCGGTTTATGCTCCACACTGGCTGATGAGTTAATTGAGCAAAACTGACCCAGTCCTAATCATGAAATAACTGATCATTCTAAATAATTAATGGGTTTTTTCTAAAAGTCACTCTACTTCTCTTTGTCAGTATTTTTAGAAGGTGGATCTTCCAGAGCTGAAGCCTAAAGGTGGTCAGACACTACAAGACTTTTGTTTAATTGATTAGACATTACATGTAATTAAAATTATCAAATCAAAGTAAACTTTTTAAAATTTAGGGCACACAATCATTCTTCGGTTCATCTGTCAACAAACCATTGATGAGGAATGGACAATGTTTGACTGATATGGGATAGGGATGAATCCCCAGCATTTGGTGTCCAATATGAGGCCGCCTATTGGCTGGTTATTATGACAGGGGGCGTGGCAGTAACCATCAATATATATATATATATATATATATATACCGTATTTTTCGCCGTATAAGACGCTCCGGAATATAAGACGCACCCAATTTTAAAGGAGGAAAATCTAGAAAAAAAGTTTCTGAAA
>NW_027324376.1:0-1163 GCF_032062135.1 Pyxicephalus adspersus | reverse complement strand
CCAGGCTTGTTTTTCATAACTTCACAACAACACATGAGAACAGTAGGGACATTAAATTGTGAGCTGCTCTGTGGAACAGTTAGGCTACGTACACACATGCAATAATTGTTGTTGGAATGGAACTTGTTGGTTGGTCTTTCCAAAGACTAATGACTGCACGATGTATGAACAAGCACTGTACATACAGCACCATGCTGCTCCATGGAGAGGGGAGGGGGAGAAAGACAGAGTGGCACCCCGCTGTGCTCTCTCCCCTGTCACTTCCATTATGCTCATTCGCCGTCCATCGTACGTGGAGTCGCCAAGATGGTCGTTCAGACGTAGAGCGTTGTAAACACGCAAGATTCTTGTCCAATATGGACCCTGAGCTGATTATCAGACGAGAACAATTGCACATGTGTACCTAGCCTTAGTGAAGTGACTCTGAACTTTATAAAATGCCATTTAATATGTGGGTGTTACAATATTACAAGTTCATAAAAAAAATAAATATTATTATATTGTTTCATGCACACTTCAACGCCTAAACTAAGTACACACGCTAGATTATTGTGCCTAAAATGAACAATTGTGATTGTCTTTAATGAATATCTGTTATCTATAATAATATCTGTCCTGGCAGATCAATAAATGAACAAATGGGATGACATTAGTACTTTCAAATGGAGGAGGACACAGCAGGGCGAAACTCACTTGTCCTCCCACCTTCCCTCGCTATAGAACTGAACAGCTCCACTTTGTTTCCTATCACTGGGAATTAGTTTGAAAGACTGTTTTCAGTAACAGAAATCTAATGCTAGTATGGGTCCCATTCTTATGACCAACAGAAAATCTATGTTTGGCAACTATGAACATTTACTTTTCAATGCAAAAAGTGCTATGTTTTTGCAGAATGTGATGTGTGCTGCTGATTTCTGTTTTGATGCAGTAGGACACTGCCTTAAAAAACAAGCTACTTTTTGACAACTCCCAATCCATTAGGAGATCTATGCAACTTGTTTTTTTTGGCTGGACTCAAACCAAAAATGTTATCAAGTCTGCAAATGTTATCAAGTCTGCATATAGCCATGCCCAACACAATGCTAATTCATCCTCCTTTACATGAACATTTTCTTGATTTACAGGTCCATATGGCTACTGTCCCTTATAGAAATTCCTGCCTT
>NW_027324375.1:0-1163 GCF_032062135.1 Pyxicephalus adspersus | reverse complement strand
CCCCTCAACTCATGAAGATGGCGAAAAACCAAGCCAATCCAACACCAGCCACAGCTCAAGCCCTGTTGCTCTGACTGCACAGACATTCACTTTGCATGATGTCCTCGGAGAAGGAAGCTTTGGAAAAGTCATGTTGGCAACTGACCGCATACAGGGAAAACAGGTAGCCATGAAAAGATTAAGAAAGAGACCAATGATGTTTTTACCTTACAGCTCCATCATGGCTGAGCATAATATTCTCCAGTTATCAAACCAATGCCCATTCCTAATTCATGGGTATGCGGCATTCCAAACCCACAGCTACATCTATTACATCATGGAACTAGCAAGGGGTGGGACACTGGAGAATCTGATCAGTAACCCTCAGCCTATGGAAACCAAGGTGGTGAAGTTTATCACTGCGGAGCTGGTGTGCGGCTTGCAGTTCCTACACTCCAAAGATATCATCCACCAAGATTTGAAACCTTTAAACATCCTTCTGACTAATCAGGGACATGCAAAGATTATGGATTTTGGCCTTTCTATTGAAAATGCCAGTACCACGTACATAAAGAGCAGAGGTGGGACTCCCGGATATATTGCCCCTGAGATGCTGAAACATCTGGACTACGATCAGGGTGTAGATTGGTTTGCCTTAGGAGTAACTCTGTATAAGATGTTTACCAAACAAGGACCCTTTGGGGATAGCTCGTCGGATCAAATAGATCGTTTGATCGTGACAGTGGAGCCAAATTACAAGGGTCTTAGCCGAAAGCAAGTTAAAATTTTGAAGCAGCTGTTGTGTAAAGACCCTGATAAGAGGCTAGGGGTCCATGGAGACATAAGAAAGCACAGATTCTTCAAGGACATTAAATGGGAGGAACTGGAGACTGGCAGAATGCCCTCCCCCTTAGCAATCACTATGGATGGCATTGATTCCCTATTGAACAATAGGGTGGAGCTATCCAATAAGGAAGCCGATAAGCCACCAGTTGGTCCGTTTCAACAGCTGGCCTACAAGGATATTGGCTTCATTTGTCCAGCATGGGCTGCCCATTACTGTATCCAGCCCACACAGCCAGACATCTAGTCTAATTGGAGGAAAGGAACATCTCTAAAAGTTAGGGTGTACTTTGCACTCTGTTTTTTCTCCATCCCCCCTGGGAAAACAAAAAAAACAAAAA
>NW_027324374.1:0-1163 GCF_032062135.1 Pyxicephalus adspersus | reverse complement strand
TATAAAAAAAAAATATATATATATATATATATATATATATATATATATATATAGTTTTATTCAATATTGACTTTTCTGCTCTGTAAATGGAAGGGCACATTTCAGAAAATGCAGCAAATATGATAGTTAAGCTGTATGAAATATTGGCTAACAGTACAGCATTTTCTTTGAACTTACCTCCCTCTGTGCACTAATGTATTTCTTTTCAGAGGTTTTCAGTTCATTTTGCAAATTTGCCACCTAAAAGATATATGGATCAGTTATCAGACGTTTTATATATAAAACAAACTTTAAAAATATGTACATTTAAATCACATCCTGCTCACTAAGAAATGCATTTATTCTGCTCTGATGGTACGGTACCTTATTCAATCATCCTGGATAAATGGTAAAATGTTATGTTGGGTGGACAATAATATATATTATTATGCAATGAAGGCTGAATGTAAACATTATCTTAAAGATTAAACACTGATTAAGAGATCACCAAAGAAACTTCAGTAAAATAATGTTTGTTTTAGCCTTTATTCTTACAGGCACAAGGACACAAACATCAAAACCACAAGAATTTAGGATTTTAACTATCACTAGCTGCCTGGAAAATTTCTGACAGCAAAGTCTGTCATTTGGTAAGTCTAGCAATTACTTCAAAAAATTTAGAGACTATAAAAAATTCAGAACTATAAAGTTTTGACTTGATTCACCATTCAAAGAACATTTAAGGTAAAAAAAAATAAAAAAATAAAATGAAACTTAAAGCAAAACTATACTAAAAAAAATAAAGTTACCAGGAGGTAGATTGACAAAAGAAGCCCTGGCTTCTGGTGGCTTTTTGTTTTAGGGTTACACTATATGACACTTGTGCACCACGCTCACTCAGCCATCGAAGACAATCTAACTCCTGTGCATGCCAATAGACAAAAAGAGAATCGCTATCCTCTCTGAAGTTTGTGGTAAAAATGGCGGCTTTCATTGATGTGGTAATGACAGGTCCTGGACCTTCCATCACTTCAGGGCGGCTGCACATGGGTAAGCCTGTGCCATAATCTGCAACATAAAGCTACGTACACACGGCAGATTTTTATCGCCCGATAATCGGCATCGGCCAATTATCGGGCGAAAATCTTCCGTGTGTACAGTCGGTGTCGTCCATCGTCCGGACG
>NW_027324373.1:0-1163 GCF_032062135.1 Pyxicephalus adspersus | reverse complement strand
TTGCCAGGAGTTCTTTGAGCCAGGGGCCATTTGGATTTTTAACTGAAACCAATGATCACTTTAGCTATATGAAAGGCTGACAGCCTTCCCAATGGCCAGCAGTGTAGTAGACATTCTTCCTACTGACCACCACACTAATATACTGTGAGCTGTGGTTATAGTAAAAATAGCAGGGGTTTTCTGAAGACATGAAAGTTATTCCAAGGGTTCTTCTATGTTAAAAATTTTGAGAAATCCTTAAATCCGAAGATGTGATCCCCAGATAACACAGGGGAATGGATTTTTTGGTGAGTATGAACAAAAAATAATTTAATATTTCAATTTTACTAGTCCTATAGATGGCTGTACATAACGTACTGTGTACTGCTGGATCCCCCATGTATTGTTGTATATTTATTATGGGATTATAGCCAGCACTTACTATACACTAGATTTACTTTTTTTGGTCATCTGTCAATGCATGAACATATCCCATATATACAAGTTTAAGACTGTATTAAAGCAAGTGGCCTTTACACACACAGTTATTGCAGGTCATCGTACACACAACTTGAATGGAAACATTTCACAGGCAGCTTTATTTGATAAAACAAACCTCAGTTCTGATTAACTCCACCTGTCTCCCTGTATCATGTAGCACTGACAGGTGACTTGACCTTTTCTCCCAAGTATAGTCATCAATCTGCACGCCCATCCTATTTATCCCATTCTCCTCCTATCGCCAGTAGACACACCTTTGTATCTCGTCAACCTGGAGTGCAGCACTCAAACAACATTTTTCTGTCCTGGGGGGATAAGACATGCCTAGTATCTTCCTCTTTATGGGGTCTTCTATATTTCCCTTTCTTCGTCCTCTTCTATGGGGCCTGCTGTATCTTTCCCCTTTTCTATGGGTGATCCTGCATCTTCCCCTACCTCTCCCTTATATAGGGGGATCCTTTATCTTTCCATTCCTTTCTATTCTCTCCCTCTTCATGTACCTCTTCTGTGTCCCCTCATACCTGCCCTGAGTCCCTGTCTTCCACTTTTCTCCTGCCATTTGTCTTGTAGCCTCAGATGGTGAATATTGGTTTGTGTATTTCTCATGTCTCACCCTCAAACCTTTCCCTCTCCTACAGGTCCCAATGGAAAGAGAACCATCTGAAAGAGTGTCTTGAAGCCCC
>NW_027324372.1:0-1163 GCF_032062135.1 Pyxicephalus adspersus | reverse complement strand
ATGATTTTGTAGGTGAAGCAAATGGAGTTGGTTGAGATGGAACATGCTGATTTTTGTTGTGGTAAAAGCTGTGGAGGTTATATAGAAATGAAAGAAAAAATGAGTTACTGGAGGCACAAAATATTGAAAGTTTTTTCATGGGCAGCATTTTGTATGCTGTGTACAAACTCTCTTTGAGCAGACTGCTGACTTTGAGGACAAGATGTAGAAGAGTTCTAACAGGTCTGGTAAGGACACGTAATTCTGTGAAAAAATGCACCCGCCCCCTCCTTCCTACATAGCACAATGGTTAGTGCTGCAAGCTTGGGTAACAAAACCTGGGAGTTCGAAGGTCACGCACACTGATAATATCTCTCTCGACAATAAGTATCAACAAAGCTGTCACCAAGACCAGGACCACTCGCCCACTGCTATAATGGCCAGGATCATTAAGTCGGTAGCAAAGAGACTTACACCGGCACCACGACTGCTATCCACAACACTGATACAAACACTTACTCCACTACCAGCACTGTCGCCAATTCTGACCCAAAGACTAGGACCACAACGGGCAGTCACAATGCTTACAGAAAGCCTTGCACCTCCATGGGCAGCATCTACAATCCTCAATGCTCAAAAAAAATGGAGTATGAACACGTTCGGGTTTAAGATTGTTACAGGACTGGAGGAGAGTTGGTACCGCCTGTACCTTAGACATGGACACATGGCACCCTCACACTTGGCTATGCTTGGGACTATGCGCAGCGTTGCTGATCACACCGTGCCTGAGCAACAATTACTGCACAGTGACCAAAGGGGGCAGTAGAGAGCTCACAAAGATATACGACAGCATGAGAACGAGCAGCACCTGTCCGGCCAGCCAGTCCTCTCATTTACCAAGCTTTCCAGACATCCTGAATCCTGGGGGCTTGGAGTTGCCCATTGTTGCATTTGAATTAACCAGCCAAATCATCAACTTTTTTAACATCTCCGAACTACAGCTCCACTATGAAGAGATAAAGTGGACAAAGATGATGGAACTTTTACACGATCGCATTTGGTCCATGCAGCCTTGTGTAAAAGAACACGAATACTACAATCACCCTCTAATACAGCAAATTGCAGATTTCTTCAAGCAGCTGGGAAACCTGGTGAAGACGGGGAAAGACATATGTGTTGTTGAA
>NW_027324371.1:0-1163 GCF_032062135.1 Pyxicephalus adspersus | reverse complement strand
TTCAAAGAACAGCAGCAAAGTAATTAGGGCAACTAATTGGAAGCTATTTTTTCTTTATTCTAGCTGTTCTATATGGATGGAAATGTGACTCTTTCCAATGCTTGTCTTCCCACTCTTTTACTACATTTTAATGAAAACATAATTCTCACTCGCATACAATCTAAATGCAAATGGGTAACCTAAGAGGGCCCTACTTTTTACTTGGAGGACTCCAGGAGCCCAAACCAGCCCTTCCAAAGCCTTCATTGTTAGAAAACCCTTATGGACTTAACCATAACCAAAGCCTGAACCTGTGTGCACCATATACACAGTAGAATATACACAGTCCAATATTTCCTCTGTGACACACTATCATACCCATTCAAGACATGATTTGTCAGAATGTCTGTTTCTAGATCTACAGATAATGGATCCCACATTTGTGATTCTCTATACGACTGCACCTTATGTGGAGATCCCAGGATCTAAATGTGGAATAATTTAGTAAATATTTTAACCTGCCTATTGCGAAACAAAATAATCAAGCTTTAAGTTATACTCTTACAAGACTGCCTATAAATTACTTGTACACAACCCAAAACAAAAAGCCATCTCCCAGAACATGTAAGGATGGCAACACGCAGCCTGAGACTTCCTAGGTTTCCTCTTTTGGCATAATTTTTGCAACTATTAATAACAAATTAGTTTCAGTTTAATGTGAATCTACAGCTAAACATTTTTTTTTTATTGTAGATAGAAAAGGGAAGAGAAGAACCTCTGTCAGTGGATGTTCTGCATACTCTTCAATAAGTTTCTTTTTTAAAAATAAAAGCAACTGCAAAAAGAATTTTAGTCTTAGCTCAGAAGTGAGCATATCTCTTGCTATCAGAATATTCTTTTCCAGCACAGAAATAAATTGGCTCCTGGTACAACTTCACAGTCCAGCCCAGTGCAGGGACTTCATGAGGCCAATACCAACCCAATGAAGGTGCAAACACTACATTTAAATATAAATAAGTTTAATGGAGGGGCAGAATTGTCACCTTTCTAAGAACACTTCTTCAAAGAACTACAAGGGGAAGGTGACGATTCTGTCACTCCATAGGATGCATGCTAAGATTAGTGTTGCTACCATATCAACAGAGACAAGGATACAATAGACTTATTTAATTTTTTATGTTTGT
>NW_027324370.1:0-1164 GCF_032062135.1 Pyxicephalus adspersus | reverse complement strand
TTTTTTTAGGGCTATGGGTAATATGTGTGCCATTAGAAAGAATGATTTTTTAGGGGAACAGTGACTTTTAATGCAACCTCGCCAGTGTAAAGCTGCTGGAGATGCGCGGCTCCGGCCGCAAGCTTTTTCAGTTGCTGAATAGCTCGACGGCGTACAATTTCGGATCGCGAATACGAATGCGCGAGCGATCATCTGATTCTGCTTGATGAATCAGGGGCAATGTCTTTTTGCTAAAGCCCATAGCTCTTCTATTTTGGAATTCTTTATGTTAAAAAAATTATGGCACAGTGGAATCTGTTGTGTATTGTTTTACGTCGGAGGTTAGGTTTAAATATTTTGTTAACCTACTGAGGACAAGATGATTTTTTTATTCTGATATATGTTCTGATATTCTGATATGTATATGATATAGATATATGTTCTGATATGTATAATCTTAGAATTCAAACGGGGTGTACTTTCTTTTTCACTAAACTGGTGGTGATTGATTTGTGGATCACATAGAACATGATAACCCTGAAGCCTGAAAACCTTTTAAAACCGCACTTTACCAAATTCCAGAAATTGTTTAATTGTTACAAAAAATAATGTTAATTTGTGTTTTCATACTGAAATATTCTGAGGAAAGATTACTAGATAACAGGATAAAAAAAAACACATCCACTATCTACGTACATATAAAGTTTGGCATAAACTGATTGTTTGTGCAGCAGAAACTTTTAGATAACATTTTCTTGTTCAAAGCAATGACAGAAGACAGCAATTAATTAAAAATATTAGCAGGTAATACAAAATGTTCATTCTCATTATTATTCCAAACACATTCAATATTTGCTAACCTGAATGTATTAAATTTGAAGCAGTGAATGTATTAATGCTGTTAAATCAAGCTTATATGCAATGATTGGTATTTGACATTAGTTTCAGCAATACGTTAATTTGAATGCTCTATGGTTAGGAATTCATTTAAATAATAATGATATGAATTTGTAATAAATTATTAGCAATTTAATGTTGTAAAATGTATCTGAAATAAAGCTGACTTTACAAAACAGTAAAGAAAACAGTAAAGATTTATTACAAATTCTATTAGAACTCACGTGTGTCACTATAAAATTCAAAAGGTCATTTATCCAGAGTGAATTTTAATCAGAACAAGGAAAA
>NW_027324369.1:0-1164 GCF_032062135.1 Pyxicephalus adspersus | reverse complement strand
CAGATTCTAAAATATCTACAGGCACACTGAGAATTCTTTTTTTCAGGAAGAATAAATCCTAAAATGACCTTTCATTTGCTGCTAGGTTACATCAATTTAGAGAACAGTTCTCCATTTTAGTATGACAATGACAAAAGATAGATAAAGCGAACAGGGCTATGTATATGGAGGAGGGTCTTATCATTAAATAGAAACCTATTCAAAAATGTGAACAATACATTTAGATTGGAATAATTGGTCCTAATTCTATTCATTGTACATAAGCAATATGAAACAGGAAAGAGATAGTATCTATTAGTATGAAATAGGCTGCTTTTAGTCATTTTTTATTAACTGTGAATGCCTCGGTTTTAAAGAACGTTCTATGGTTTAACAAAACAAAATATTTGTGTATGCATTAAATCACATTTGGGATTTATCTGCAAGCATACCCTTTAAATCACAAAAAAACATATGGAGTCAAATAGGCTCCTATTTCCATAGTCTTATCTCTACTTTCCTATTACAGCTTTGCAGGGTGTGTATATATATGTGTAGATTCTAAAATACACTAGAAAAGACCCACTGCTCTAAATAATTCACATTATGAGATCGCCCATAGCCGCGGGGGGGCTGGTTTAAACAGGAAGCAGGGTCAGCAGGTTAAAAGTGCATCAAGGGTTTTATTCACTAATAATGTTTTCACACAAAAACAGGCAAAATGAAATAAACAGCAAAATAATACCTGGTCACTTGGCCACTAACTAACTGTTAGTTCCTTTTACTAACAATCCAGCCCGAACTAGTGCTGTGCAGGACTTTGTGCAAGGCCCTAACCATACAGCTTTTCCAACAAAGTCTGTGTCTTTACTTACAGTTCACCTTGGACCTCCTCCCAGGTCACCAGCCAAGAACAGAGACACAGGAAAGAGCAGGCTGGGAGTTTATATCCCGAGCCTAATTTCCAGGATGGATTTCAGCTAAGACAATTACACTTGAAAATCCCCAGGCCTCTTTAGCTCCTCCATCTGGCCAATAAGCTTATTGTCATTCAGCCCAGTACTTCAGCAGGCCCTTCAGGTCAAAAGGAAAACTGTCCAATTACACAGAAAAATACTCTGCATATAACCTGTATCTGGGGCAAATGTATCTATCATCTTGAATGAAACCCTGGGTCTTCATTGG
>NW_027324368.1:0-1164 GCF_032062135.1 Pyxicephalus adspersus | reverse complement strand
TTGGTTACTTTTTTACGAACGATTTTTTGCCCAATCGATCGTTCGTCGTTCGATTGGAACGATAAAAATTGGAAGTGTGTACGCACCTTAACCCCTGAAAATAATCCTTATCAATCTTAACCCACTTTACCTTTTCATCATAGAGATAAGAATAATGGTGTGAATTGCTCCAAAACTCTAGTGACCAAGCCATTCTGAAAAAACTGAGGCTCTCACCTATCTAATTACTGTATAAAATCTATGGGCACCCTTAGTACTTTTGTTCTATTGTCTTACATCAAATAACAAAAACAGCTAAAGTATGTTTCAGTAATCATTTGACACCTTTCTGAACTACATGATTTTTAAATTGCGTTTAAAAAATGAAAATCAATTGTTAAATTTTAGGTTAAATTTTGAACCTAATTTTTTAATGTTAAAGTCTGTCTATCTATTCTTCTATCTATCTGTACTATCTGTCTAGATATTTTTTTTCACTTTCCAATATATCAAGTTAGTGTATATAAAAAATATGTTTAAGATGATTATTTCAAACAATAAGCATCTTAAGATGAATGATTGGCATACGATGTATAGACCTTTAGTGCTCTCTCAGAAGTTTATTGCTTTAAAGGCTTACTATTTTTAAATAGCAGCACTAATTTGGCCAGGGACTCTCTTAAGAATTTAAACTATGTTGCCCACGATCCAGTAATGCTGTCTGATCAGCTTAGAGTCCTAATTAAATTTCTGGAAGTTACAGGCAGCAGATAGCATATGGAAATGGCATGCTGAACTAAAGTATATTTAGGTAAGCATACAAGCAAATGGCATTCTACTGCTAGAAATAAGGGCAACATGCTAAGAGGACATGACCTTATGAGTGTCTTTAACAGTAATGACACCAAAATTCAATCAGCTTTGGTAAATGTTTTATGGTTTATTTTATTTTACTAATCAGTTTAACATGCAGATTCACTCAGAACTGATAACTTGGTTTGATGCCAGCTGGCAATTAAACTCACTCTCGAAATTGAAGAGTTTTCCTTTGCGCCTTTTGTAGAGTAAAGGTGCGTACACACTTCCAATTTTTATTGTTCCAATCGAACGACGAACGATCGATTGGGCAAAAAATCGTTCGTAAAAAAGTAACCAACGACGCCGACAAACGAGGAAAGTCGCTGG
>NW_027324367.1:0-1164 GCF_032062135.1 Pyxicephalus adspersus | reverse complement strand
TGTCGTTATCTGTATGTACAGGATCGGTGCTATACGATCGTTCATATATATCGTGCAGGATTGTTTGTCGTTCGTTTACCAACGATAATAATTGGAAGTGTGTACGTAGCTTTAGAGTCGGCACAGAAACTGACAGAAATGTTTTGCAGCAGTGCATTGTAGCAACAAATTGCACTGTAACACATATAGTAAGCACCTAAAATAGGGTGCAACCAATCAATGTCATTGTTTGATTTTGGACCTTTGTGAATGGGCTTCGTGTCACATTCCCATAAAAGTCTATGTGAATGTAAAATCTGCCTGAAGCAGGTCAAAACAGGTCAACTAGTGACTAAACCTACTGATGTCCTCAAAAATAGTTACAATGTTAGGTCGTATTTACCTTCAAAACACATTAAAATGTTATTACAGATATAAAGATAATTGTAAATACCTGTCCAGTCATGTAAAACTATATATACTCTATGGAAATCATTAACTAACATATATAAACAGGCAAACATTAGATCTCCATTCATACAGTGCCTGCAGATAAATGGGATATACACAAAGAAACCCTTCCTATTCAGTCATTTAATAAACAAAAATACCAATAGATGTGGTGGTGTACTGTGGACAAAGTTAGTACACCCTTGGATACATAAGCTGGTATTGGTCACTTTAGCATGTAATTCATCTCATACGCATTTTACATAACTTTCCATCAGTGTCTGATATTGATTCAGTGAAATCTTCACTTAATAGATGTTTTCAGGTTTCCTTCCATAAACTGCAACATTTAAATGGGAATAGAATAAGGGGGTTTCTCAAGATGTTTCTAGGGGTTCCTGGAACCATAAGCAGTTTGTCTGATCTTTTAGGCTATCTGTAAAGTTGAAATTCTTTCAAAAGGCCAGCAATGTAAGAGGCATTCTTCCCACTGACCACCACTTCAATGTACTGTGAGCTGTGCATATAGTAATTACAGCAGGGATTCCCTTAAGCTACGTACACACGTCAGATTTTTATCGCCCGATAATCGGCATCGGCCAATTATTGGGCGAAAATCTGCCGTGTGTAAAGTCGTTGTCGTCCATCGTCCGAAAGACCGTCCTGCCGGATCCACGGACGATGGACGACAACCGATCCTAATGAAAGGGAAGGGGAGAGCGCGCAGCAGGGTGC
>NW_027324366.1:0-1165 GCF_032062135.1 Pyxicephalus adspersus | reverse complement strand
CTCCCCAGTAAGGTGTGACATCAAAAAGGCTACTTTGGCTCGGTCAGAGGCAAATTGATGAGGTAACAGTTCAAAATGAAGAGTACATTGATTTATGAAACCCCGGCACAGTTTAGGGTCACCATCGAAACGTGGAGGGGCTACAAGATGCGGTCCAGAACCTGGTACATAGGAAGGTGGCGGGGCAGGCACTGAATTAGTTGGAGCAGGGAAGCTTGAGGACGCTGGGTTGGCAGATGTCAAATCATTCAGGCGCATATTCACATTGCGTAGATAAGACAATAGGTGATCCTGACGCTCACGCTGCAGAGCCAACTCCTGGTGTAATTCAGTGGTGTTGGGAAGATCCGGATCAGCGGGGTCCATGGCCTGAGCAAACTTTTATGCAAGCGGGTGTGGACCCACTGTGCCACTGACCGGGTATACTCCAGAGGGGCGCGACTAAGCAGCTACCAGGTCTTTGCTAGAGCCTCTGAGGGTGAGGATAGGCTTGGGCTGCGGGGTAGCTGCCAAGTGCCACTCCAGAGCAATCCCCAGGCCAGTGGCAGCTGACCACAGGAGTCAGGAAAAAAGGATACAGGACCAGGAGGCAAACAGGCAAAGTCCAAAAACGTATTCCAAGGTCAGGGTCAGGCAGCAAACAGGCAAAGTCCAGAAACGTATTCCAAGGTCAGGGTCAGGCAGCAAACAGGCAGAGTCCAAAAACGTATTCCAAGGTCAGGGTCAAGCAGCAAACAGGCAGAGTCCAAAAACGAAGGCAAGGTTCGGTACACAGCAGAGCAAACAGACAAAACACCTTAGCACTGAGAGTAACGCAGGTACGTAGAGTAAGCTCAGGCAACTTCCTGTAATAGGAGGTGCCTTTAAATACCTGCAGGACATGAGCCATAGGCTGTAGGAAACAGAGGGCGTGTGTGTGTTACCTCAGAGACACATCCACACCAGCTCACACACCAGAGCAAGTCTCAGCATGAAAGAAACACTGACATGGAACATAGGTAGTGGGTTACCTGAGAGATAGGACCCGGCCCCCATGCCTGCGATTAGGAGCAGCGGCGCCGGCGCGGCCTGCAGTGCTAACAATATGTATCTCCAGCACCTGTCACTAAAGAGCACAGTAAAAAGCACCTGTCAAATGCACAATAATTAAAAAAAAAAAAAAAAA
>NW_027324365.1:0-1165 GCF_032062135.1 Pyxicephalus adspersus | reverse complement strand
GCTCCCAATCACATATTAGACATTCTGCTTAGGTCTGACCGGTATTCTGCAATCGATCACATGCATTCTTATTATTTGCCCTTTTTTGTACAAAACTATTATTCTTTTGTCGTCATTCCCCAATATAAGAATAACGTGCTGATTTACTATAATCTATAAAAATCCCACAAGTAACAGGATATAAAATTTCTTTACACCTTTTACAAGAATACATCGAAGGGGTGATTAATGCCTATGCCATCCATGCCATGTGCTGTGAGTACAGTTTTTCCACTGAATCACTACTGAGAGAACAGGCTGTCATTAATTTCTCTGGAGTGTCTATTATATTCCGCCAAAACCGAGCTACGAGCCCGCACACGTCACACAACTAGCCCACTAATCTTCATAAATTGAAGGCGCTCTTCTACGCCGACCTTTGTTGTGTGTTCTGGAGGATGCGGCAAACAGTATGCCAAGGCTGGCAAATTCTAATGGGCTGAATTACAATCCTCTGTGATCCTGAATTAATATTGATGTTAGGAAAAGAACAGAATGTGTGCCAATACAAATCCAATTATTTCAAATCCTATTTTTTATTTATATTCCTTTCCCTTTTTTTCTTTTTATTTCCTTCTTCTTTTTTAGTTTTAATTTTCTCTTTTACTTCACTTCTTTCTTTTCCCTCCTCCTATTTCCTTCTTTCCTTTCTGTTTCCATTTTCTTCCCCTGCTCTTCCTTTTTCCTTTATTTTTTCACCTTATTTTTTTATCTCCTCTCTTTCTCTCCTTCTCTGTAATCTCTTTATCTATTAACTTATTTTTTTTTTCTTTTCCCTTTTGTCTTTCCCTTCTTTTCCTTCTCTTCCTATCTCATCCTCCCATTTCCTTCCTTTCTTTTTCCCTTTCTTTCTCTCCTATTCCCTCTTCTCTTCTCATCTTCCTTTCTTTTTTTATTTTAATTATCCTCCTATCATTCTTTTTTTTTTTTCATTTTACTTTAACTTCCTCTCCTTCTTTCATACTCTTTTCATTTGCTTTATTTTCTTTCTTTTTTTTTTTTTTTTTTTTTTTTTTTTTTTTTTTTTTTTTTTCCTTTGTTTTTTTTTTCCTTCAATCTTTTTCCACTGCTTTTTCTCCCCCTACCCTTTTTCACCTCTCCTCACATCTGCTTCTCTCGTTTCCTT
>NW_027324364.1:0-1166 GCF_032062135.1 Pyxicephalus adspersus | reverse complement strand
AAAAAAAAAAAAAAGAAGACTATATACTACTATAGTCCAGTGGAGTCACCAAATCCCTTTCTAATGCAGTCTGTTATCAAGTTGTTTAAGCATATTTACCTTTTATTGTTCTGAGCGGATCTTCTAATATAAACATCTATACCTAACAATCCACTAATCAAATTGCTGCCTGGGTGACAGAAATTTCCTATTGGCTGCCCAGTGGTGGGGCACAATGTCTCCACAAAAGGACTAGTTAACGTAGTCGCAGACTGTCAATTGTCGCTAGCAAATTAAGGTAGTTGAAATACCTTGTTAGCAAAAACAACGTTTTTGTTTTAAAAGGAATAGTAGACAAGAGTGGCATAGTAAGGCAATTATGTATAACCCAGACCAGAATCAAAAATTATTCCTAATATAGATGGCCAATTAGAAGATCTTTTGTATTTTTTTTTTCCATTAACAAACCAGTAGCAAGTGTTTTGTTGGAAGCAGCAGATGCTGGAAGGTAAACCAATTCAATTACTTACAAAATATATTTCACTAATCTTTTACAAACATAGCCAAAATTTGTCTAAGACCAGATAATTCATTGTAGGCAAGAAAGCCCGGAGAGAAAAGTTTGGCTGTAAATGAACAGTGGTAACAAAACCAAATAATAGTTTAAAGCCCATAAATAAAACAAAAAGAGCGGCATGTCCACCAACAGAGCCAGAATCTAGGCTGTCACAATTAAGATATTTCCCTGCTGACAGAGATGTAAGCTTATTCTTTTTAAATGAAGGCACAGTTATTTCAATTGTCAAACTACACAACTGTCACTACAATTAAAGGGAGATGATTTCCTGTTGAGTCATCTGAAACATTTAAAATACTATTTCACATGTATTGTGCAGATAATTAATTTGAAATCACTGATAGTTTACCAGTTCACACACTAGGAAAAAGCAAGTACAAGGAAATCATTTCCAGTTTTAAAGGAAAACAACTCCTAAATAATAGGTACCCATCAACATTAGATGAACGTGTCCTACTACAGTCCATCCCTTGTCTATTGAGTATCCTTAGTCACTGCCGGCTGGGGCCCGTATAGGAGTAATTGTCATGGATAACAGGGAGGGGAGGGAAACAGAAAGGTAAATACAAGGGACTAGGCCTCCAATGGCTAGGGAAAAGGGAATGGTCAC
>NW_027324363.1:0-1166 GCF_032062135.1 Pyxicephalus adspersus | reverse complement strand
ATAATAAGTGGTTATTGAGAAATCTTGTAAAAAATATGTAATTGTTAAATAAAGATTGTAAACATATACTTAAAATGTTAGTTTAAACATTAGTTAAAGACTTTATTTATTTTTATCTGTTTTAGTTAACCTTTTTTTATTCATACCCTGACATACTGTATATTACTTTTTTGTGATAAACATTCATTGGAACTGTTTAATAATATATTTAACTTTTTATGACATGTTAGACTATTACTACCTTTCCATTTTTAGGTATAGAACCAGAGATAGGTGAATGTTTTGTCATGCACTTGAAAAGTATTAGATAGACATGGGTAAATATACTGAAAAGTGCAGAAGGTAAACACTGACTTTTCAGATTGTTACTAAAATACACGGTGGGTGTGCTTGTATTGTCTAGTTGTTACAATCACCAGCCTATAGGAGCATGCCCACTGTTTACCCTAGTAACTTATATCTGCCCCAAAACCATTTGTATTGCCCTCTAATAGCCCTGTATAATATTAAAAAAGCAACTATACAAATGCCATACAAAGCCTTAAAAATCTTCACAAAATCTTGTACAAATGCTGTCAGGGTACAGAAATATAGTGGTATAGAACATGATTTTCCTGGTTCTGGTTATGCTCTTTGGCTGGGTACTTAGATCAAGTGACTAGTTGAACACAATTACAAAGCCTTTAAAAGGTAAAATGATTTATGCATTTCAAGTTTGTCTTACTTTCTCTGGGTTTAGCTTTAAACTATAAAGAAGCTGCTATTCCTTGAAACACAAATTGTTTATGTCTGCCCTGATTTGTTTGTTGTTCTTCTACATGCTAAGCAGAGGTGTCATATTGGATTATGACATTCTGCAGAGTGATAGTATTAGTTTTGGCAAAGTTCAGACCAATGAAGTTAGGGATAAATAATTTCATCGGAAAGCAGGAATTTGTGCATGTGTGATGCAGGTGGATGAAAGAGTGTGCCAGATGACCGGGGTCACAGTAAGATGGAGCATATGGAGTTTTCTGACAAGTATGAGAGGTTTGATATGGGAGCCATGACAAAATGATTGCTTTGTGACATGGGGAAGAGACTTAGCAGGACAAAAATATTAGAAAATGATTATTCAAGGGGCGGTATGAGGTGGGTTGATCTGTTTTGCTGACTTACCTTGCCAT
>NW_027324362.1:0-1167 GCF_032062135.1 Pyxicephalus adspersus | reverse complement strand
CAATGAATGGTACATGAGTGATTTTCAAGAATAAATATGTACTGTAGTCTTCTTCATGGAAAAATAAGACATCCCCCTGAAAATAAGACCTAGGGCATATTTTGGCATTTCAAAAAATATAAGACAGTGCCTTATTATAGGGGAAACAGGGTAAAAACAGCCAGGAGGTTACTAAAAAGTGCTGGGTGGTGCGCCCAGGTAAAAGGGGTTGGGGAGAAAACTAAGAATACAGTGAACAGGAAAAGATCAGTTGCAGGAAGACTACAATGGTGATTAGTCCTTGCCTTCTGCTTGTCATCTTTATTTTTTGAAGTGTGGCCTAAACAGTACAGGTTCTCTTTTGTAAGGCAACATGTAATACAAATCAGGAGACATCTTGCTCGAGCAATATATGATTCCTCTGTAATCCAGTGCAAGTAGCTTACACATAGCTTCTTACACATGTCATGGATGTCTGCTAAATGTATCTTATGAAAATTCCTCTTCTTACTTCGTGAAAGCTAATCATTGGCAGTGATTAAGTTTTACTTTTGACATATAGGAATCGGGTATTCTGTAGGGGAATAGAAAGTAGACCCTGTGGTCCCTGAGGTGCTCGGTAAAGATTTGTTTCCTCCCCTTTGACTGAAATGATTGTTAAGAAACACATATTGGGCAAGTATTAGATTTTGTGTACAGTGGAACTTCAGTTCGCATACATTATAGTACCAATTACGTACCTCTTTAACCTCCTAGGTGGTTCATTTCTGTCCGGATTTATATGTATGAAAGCGGTACATTGTCTGTCATGAAAATTTATTTTACATTGTAGGCCTATAATTCTTAGGCATTACTCCAATATTAGAAATATATCCAATATTTAATAAATGTATTAAAAAAATAAAAAAAAACACAAAAACCTGTAAAATAAGTGTGCATACATAAATCAAAAATACTTAAACTTGTATTATAACTGTACAGTAGCATATCTAATATATATAATGATTACTTTGTATTGGATTCAATACAGTTATTTTGTAATGAATCCAATACAAAATAATTTAAAAGTCACACCACGCTCCTGCACCCACTGACGCATGCACCAACGTCACATCAGCGCATTTGCCGGGGGACTGATCGAAGCAAGAGGACGTGGTCAAAGGATGGAATCGGACGGGCAGGCAGGAC
>NW_027324361.1:0-1167 GCF_032062135.1 Pyxicephalus adspersus | reverse complement strand
TCTGAATATCTGCTTGTAATTGGATTTAAAGCACAATTATTTTGTTTTTGGTTTGTAAAGAGTAAGAAACTTTTCATAGAGAAGACTTATCTTTTTTTTTGTTCTGCCTGTACTATATGTACAGTGCAGCCTGTGCTAAACTGATGAATAAATAAATAAAATAGGTGAGGATATATGATAACTTCCCAGAGGTATTTTGGAGTGTTCTAGCAGTTTGCTGGATGTTTTCTTGAGTTGAGAACTGGTCTCTTCTCATTTATCTTGCCATTTCCATGAGTTGAGGATAGATTATTGTTTTAGATTTAGGGGAATTAAGTGGGGGTGGGAGGGTGCATTCACATTCATTGGTTCTGGTGACTCAGAAAACTCAAAAAGTTTTGTCCTGAGGAAATCTTTTATTGGGGATACTTGTTCCAGGGATATCACCCTGCTGATGTCTTTTTACGCATTTTGCATCACTGTGCTTCCTCAGGAACGACACTGAATTTATGTAGTTGTAAATGTATAAACCACAATTCTGTATTTCAATATTTTTATTGAATTTTATAGGAACAGGTACAATTAAGTCAACATAAAATACAAGGTATTAACAAGATTAACTGAACAAGGGTCAGCAAAGTATAGATGTACGTGCATGGACATTGATTAACGACTCATACAATGTCTGAACCACAGAGTTGCTATAATCCTGGTATATCTAATAGGAATAAATTCCTGAGATCAAAGAATTAGGGAACATGACATACCATCTGAACTTGTTGATAAAGGTAAACCCATACACATCAAAATTTTAAACAGTAAGATAAACCAAGCCTGTGCCCCCGTTATAAAACAAAACAAAGACAAAACAAGAAACAATTAAACTACCGGGAGGGGAGGAAAGGGAAGAGGAAGTTGTTCAGACCTTTCACATTGGCTAAACCACAATTCTGTAACAGCAATTTAGATATTCAAATTATGTAAATGCATGTTTATGTTTCAGACTGTACTTTATCTGGTGTCTTTTCAGAAGCAAAGAGACGTGAAACACGTAGAAAAACACTTGACATACACACTTGAAAATTTGTGGGACAGAGATACAATGGACTGCTCCTCAACATAAGGAAACAAATATGTGTGATGCTCTTTTAGCATTTGATTGTAATATTGCTTTGAATAAAAATTGTT
>NW_027324360.1:0-1167 GCF_032062135.1 Pyxicephalus adspersus | reverse complement strand
AGAAATTTAAATAATCAGTACATTGGAATCTCATTATTTTTTCATTGTATGTAATGTTTGTATGTTTTTTGACAAAAATGGAGGGTACCCTGTATTGTAAAAACTAGATGTGATAGCTAAAAACTGGATGCATTTCTGAATTCACCACCCAAAAATTAGTAAAAAACAAGTGTAAGATGTAACTCAACAAAAAATGCGTTCCCCGGTGTAATACATAGCCACTATTGCTGTCCTATCCTTTTCAAGGTTATGGATGTCTGTCATAGTTCACTGACAGAGTTGTCTATCTATAGCTTGCAATTAAAAAAAAAAAAATCATTATGAATAGTTATTGGCGATAACTGCCATGAGGTTGATTTATTAGGAAGTAAGGGCTTTTCACTTACTAAAGAAGGCAAAACTTTGTGTTGACTTTTCATTATGTAATCATTTATTTTTTTTTATTAGTATTAATAATATTATTATTAAAAAACAGGTTTTATATAGCACCAACATATTATGCAGCGCTGTAAATAGTTAGAGGTTGCGAATAACAGACAAATACAGACACAGGACAGAGGAAGACTGGAGGAGCAGGAGGAGCCCTGCTCCGAAGAGCTTAAAATCTAGGAGATCATGTGTGAGCAAAAGCCTATTTTTTTCATTCTTCAGGAAGCTTAATATGGTTGTAAAAAATAGGGTACACCTAATCAATAATAGATCTGTATGATACTCTAGTACAATGTTTTTCAACCAAGGGAGAGAGAGAGGGAAAATAGAATGGAAAGAGTGATTCCTTCAATACAGATTTCACCTTGCACTGTATGTGACCTCAGTATAATCACTTTCAGTCTGTGCATTCTGTTTCCGTAGTTCTAGATGGCCAGCAGCAGCAGATTCTAGTTGCACGTAGAGCTGTTGTAATGCCCCCTAGTGGTAATACCGTTCTAGGCCATGGCCTAGGTGGCCTTATGGGAAATCCAGCTCCTTTCACCATCTAGTGGACTTATTAGAATACGACTGATGTGTCTTAGTATTATTGAGTTATACCTTAGTATTACTCAATAGTATTATTGAGTTATACCATACTACTTTACTTTTGCTCCTCCAATGACCTACTAATGACTTCCTCACTCATAACTTTATCACATGCATGGCTCCAAGACTTTTCTAGAGCTGCCCCCACTC
>NW_027324359.1:0-1168 GCF_032062135.1 Pyxicephalus adspersus | reverse complement strand
CTCCAAGGCTTTCTTCATCAGTGAAGCTGGGTGATCCAGCAAACCTAAAATGGATCTGGTCCTGGATTCAAAATGTTTGCTAACAAATAGCAAATAGCAAATCTCCAGGCTTGGAAAGCTTAATAAATCACCCCCAGTGTCTGCTGAATGAGCGAAGCAGAAGATACCGGACCTAGTTGAGGGAAGAAATGGCTATAGGGGGAGTGAAGTGGACATGGGGAGTGACAATGCTGGGGTAAGATACACCCAGGGGTAAATGTGTCATAGTAACCCAAAAGTGCACATTGGGCTAATTCTGGCTGCCTCCACCATTGGTAAATACAACTTCACATCAATCAAAACTGAAACTACCAATAAAAGTTGTTCCTGAGAAGAAGAAAGTTATCTCTCCCAACCTCTGAGCTGTTTCCTAAATTGAACATTTTACAGGAAACTGCACTTAACTGCTCACTGCTGTCCCCTTTTTTCCCCTAATACCCCAGGGTTAGATGCTACAAGTAGCAGGGGCAGTTTAGAGATGTGAGGAAGCTGCACCTGCACTGCAACCTCCACAGGTTTGATTCTTTTAGGTTCTTTCTAGGAAACATTGTAAAAACATTGATAATACTGATAATACCAGGCAGAACCTTCCTAAACCTATGAAAATGTTATAATTCATATGGAATGTAGATCTAAGGGTCCAGTATGTATTTTTTTATTATGTTTTTATTATCAGTATTATCTGACAACATTCCTCACGGATCGAAACAGCAAAATACACAGTGGTGTTTGGATGATATGAATGAGAAGGCACGAAGGTGAATGAGGACAGGGAGTTGAAAACAAATGTAGGTAAGTCTCACTGTTATAGCCAAGAACATACAGGTAGATCGCTGAATATCCAGAGGTTATCCCAGCCCACCTGGACCTACCTAAAACTTAATATCCCATCTAAGGGAACTGATCATACAAGCCATCCAAAACCAACTCTTGGATTTTGGTGAATATCCTTCAACCCACTCCACTATATTTATTTATTAATCTATATAGAGACAATCTTCTTATAGAATGAATAGCCTTTGAAGATGCTTTACACTTTTATTTATAGTAAAAATATTTTGCATTTTATGTATTATAATATACATGATTGAATTGAAGCCCGGAAAGATAACGAAGAGTTAATATGAGG
>NW_027324358.1:0-1168 GCF_032062135.1 Pyxicephalus adspersus | reverse complement strand
CATCGTTCATGCATCGTGCAGTCTTTTCTCGTTGGAAAGGATCGTGAAAGATCCTTTCCAACGAGAAAAATTGCAGGTGTGTACGCAGCTTAACTTGCAGAAGACACTATCACCAAACATAACCTTATCTTTTAATTGTTTGGTGTGGTAGTTTGAGAAAGCCCCATACTACTGCAGACATCTGTTACAGTCAGTTGTGAGAGCTCTTGGATGAGCCTCAGTGAGAGAACAGTGAGAGAAGCAGACAGTAATAGTAAGAACTAATATTATGCTAATGTTCTGCACATGGCATCATCAGTTCCACATATTGAGTGGTAATGTACTCCTCAACAAAATCCATTTAATTATGTTTGAACAAGCTGTGGAAGCAGTGGTGAGAGCAGATGCTCCTGAAACCCCTGGAAACCTTATTTCTTTTTGTTTTCTTAAACATTTTTACACTACTGCTCCAAGCAAGAAAAATAAGGTTATGTCTAGTGGAAGGTTCTATTCATTGCTTACTTTTTCAGCTGCATGCCATATGTAAAATTTTGTCAGGGAAATATATCCCTGCATATGTCTCAAGGAAACTGAAATGTTTTCTGCTGCTCTGGCCAAATATTTGGCTTTTTTAGGGTAATTCTGAAAGCTTTTGTTTTTTAAAAGTCTTCCTTAAACTGTTTGCGTAATTTATTTTGGTGCAAACCAATTCATTCTTTTATCAGAAACCTTTACTTCCTCAGTGCCATTTTTTTCTAATGGTGAGTTTATAGAAAGCTTTTAGAATTATTAGGCATATGGCCATTACATTAAACACAGGTTTGGAATACATTTCAAGAGATCTGTGCAAATTGAACCTGCAGTTGTCGCCTTTTAGTGATGTGTCTGTCATCACACTTTGCCCATGTCTTTAAATTCCACTGGAATTAATTTTCTTGTTAAAATTTTTTTCTTGGTTCCGTCATTGGTAAACTTCTGTTTAGTGTTTGTTAACCACTGATAGTTGAAATAAATAAAAAAAAAAAAATCTCACTTGAAAATTCTTGACATTTAGAATGATTTCTGAGCTGTATTCAGGCAGTAAATATTATTGGTTCTTCTGAAACTTCATTTATTTGTTTTTTAAATTCATATAGATTTGGTTTATTGTGATTTAAAATGTTTTCTGTGCGTTTTTTTTTTTTTTTTT
>NW_027324357.1:0-1168 GCF_032062135.1 Pyxicephalus adspersus | reverse complement strand
AGCTAAAAATTATAACTGTAATATTTCTTGCTTGGACTGTTGCTTTTAGCCCTCTCTTTAGCTGTTAGTAGTGAAATAAAATGAGAAGGGTTATTATTGGAAACACTTTATTTTTCCTAGTTTTGATGCCTATACAAGCAGATTGCGTTGGCAATTTTTACCACTAGAGCTGTGTATATGACACAGTGTAAACATTCAGTGCCTAATGAAAATGGTCTAAAATAATTCCTGTAATCTGAGCAGATAATTACCTCTGTCTGTGTGGTCTGTATAATTACCTGGGTCATATGTAGTTACACAGGTGTATGGACACCATGAGTACATTTGCTTTGAAGTCAAAACGTTGGTAACAGAGCTGATGCATTGTCGAGGGCAATTTATGCATACTATTTTATAACCAATCACATGTGTGTTTAAATACAGTGAATTTTTATTATATCCCCTTTATAAATTCATGATACGGAAAATTGAATGGCCGTGGCAAGTCCTGAAATAAGCAGGCATGCGGACCATACCAAGGAATTTTGCTGATCAAGGAACTTACCGTACTATTAAAGTAAACGTGTCAAAAGTCTTGAGATTTCAAAAAAACACAGGGTATAGAAAAAATGCGTAAGCTGCTACTGTCAGATGTATCAGGAGTTCCAGAAGGAAGATACACATGAATTTGATGATTCCAAATCCTTATAATTCTTATAATCCCTTGTACACCTGAGGCTGAAAGAGGGTTGGGCAGTTTTTGGAGACAATTAGGAGTCTTGTATTTACATGTGTTGACAAAAGGTAGCACACTCGGGTTCGAATCTCGGCCAGGACACTATCTGCATGGAGTTTGCAGGTTCTCCCCGTGTCTGTGTGGGTTTCCTCTAGGTACTCCAGTTTCCTCCCACATCCCAAAAACATGCAGTAAGGTTAATTGGTTTCCCCTCAAAATTGACCTTAGACTATATTAATGACATATGACTATGGTAGGGAAATTAGATTGTGAGCTCCTTTGAGGGACAGTTAGTGACACGACTGTTGACTTTGTACAGCGCTGTGTAATGGGATTGAGCTATATAAATACTGTGTAGTAATAATAAAAAAGAAAAGGACAGAGAAAATTACTTAATCAGTCTATTGCTGCTTCCTCACTGTCTAAAGGGACAGATAAGTGACCTAGCTGTGT
>NW_027324356.1:0-1168 GCF_032062135.1 Pyxicephalus adspersus | reverse complement strand
GTTATAATGGTTACATTAATCATGTTTTTTAATTAAAATTTATACAATGCAGGGAAATTCTATTTTTTAAGGAGCATAGATAAAACAAAGAACAATGTTGCTTTAAAAAAAAAGTGTAACATGTCCTTCAGTGCTTGTTAAAAACGCGTCAGTGCACCTCTCGTTTCACATTTATATGAGAACCGTAGTGACGCGGCTCCAAGTTTCCATTGCAGAAGTGTCACCAGGACCCTGTAAGATGATAGCGCTACAGTCAGACAGCTGGGAGTGGTGCGTGCAGATCTGCGTGATGAATGTTCACCGCATGGTGATTGGGTGGCGCGCAGTGTTTACACAATATGCAAGTTCTTCATATAACGCAATGTTTTCAGGCTGGTTAGAAATAAACTCCCAATATATGTAAAATGTGTATGAGCATAAATCTGTCAGTATAGAGGGGCGGCGGAGCGTTCCATTACTGGCGATGGTGTAATGCCAGGACCCCTCGCTATTGATTGCCAAGTTCAAACCGCTGCTGCCAGCTTTATGGCTGCTATAAATTACAAACCTTTTAAATCATTCTACCCCGGTGTCTTCTGTTGTCCCCAGCACAGTGATTAATGGACGCACGTCACTAGATAGACGGCTGAATTTTAACTGCTCATAAAATAATGGTAACATTAACAAATTATATAAATGTGCATATAGACTCGGCTTTTTCTAATATCTAACTTCTCACTGGGGGATAACTCTGCTCCTTCCACTCTTTAAATAGGACCACCAATACAAGAAGTGAAGGCCAATCACCCAGTGGGGTCATTGGCGGACCTTAAAGACAATCTCATTCTTCCCTACTAGAAATTAATCTTATAACACAATTCCTGGTCTGCAGAATAACTCATGTGTTCTCTCTCTCTTTCTGTGAGCGTGAGACTGCTGTTGGATGACATAATACCTATATTGGTGTTCAGAACACACATAGGAATGTAGTTGTCCCAGCCAAATCTTGACATTGATCGTTAGCTCCTCTACCAAGCACTAGAGCAAGGCACAAATAACTATTGTCAAAGTTTATATTCAAACCCAGTTCGGATTTGTTTAAATGTTCTACTAAAATAATGAAGCTTCATGCATTTAGGAACTTTATTCATTTTATTATTTAATAACTGTATGCTGAATGTTAGAAACA
>NW_027324355.1:0-1168 GCF_032062135.1 Pyxicephalus adspersus | reverse complement strand
CCTTGGCACGGAGCCCTACCATGCCAAGGGCCACTCCTCCGACCTCATGTAATGTAGCACTATGTTACCCCCATTTTTTAGCCACCAGAAGGGCTCACCACTGTACAGATCTCACACCTTGCAGTATGGAACCACAAGCGCTCCGCATCCAATCAGTCCTGGCCAAGACATCGGGCCAGACCGCAACACCAGGTCATTCCAGTCGCCATCGGGAAGACCAGTGTAACTTTGCGATATATATCCCACTTGGAAATTTTCTCTTTCTCCCTTTGGCACGGAGCCCTACCCTGCCCAGGGGGCCACTCCTCCGACCCCATATAATGTAGCACTATGTTACTCCCATTATTCAGCCACCGAAACGGCCCACCGCTGTATTGAGCTCACCGAGCAGTAAGGAACCACTAGCTTCCACATCCAACCAGTCCTGGCCAATGCATCGGACCAAACCGCAACACCCAGGGCACTCCAGCCGTCACCGTAAATTCCCGTTCAACACTCCAAATAAATCGCAGATGGAAAGCTTATCTCCAATCTTAGACCCCCCTCCTTTCTGCACGGAGCCCTACCATGCCAGGGGGCCACCCCCCAACACCATACGACATAGAAGTATGCCAGCTACGTTCCCAGCCACCAAACTGGCACCCAACGCCTCGTTCAGCTCACTCCGTGTAGTATAGAACTACAGGCATCCAACCTGTCCCGACCACTGTATCCCTCCAGACCACAACCCCTGGCCATCCCCACCCGAACAGGATGCAGCACTATGCTACCCCCATGCTCGGAAACCGAATTAACCCCCACCTCCGCAACTGCTTCGGTCCCAGCCTTAGCAAACGAAGCTTGGTCACCCCTGACAAATAGTCCTGGTCCCCCTATCCAACCAGGCCAAAACATCTTTGGCACCCGTACAAGACATAGCACTATACTACCCCATCCCGATCCCCAATATGTCCCACCTCTGTCTTTACTTCCTACCGGGCGGTGTGGAACAAACCCATACCACGCCCGAAACCCTCCCAGGCATATTCCGCCAACACCACCAATTATCTCCCCATCAGCCCTAACTGTATCAAGCCAGGGCCCCTCACTTGCCCCTGACTGTGCGAGGCTCCGACCCCATACCCCAGCACTGTGCATTTTATTGCAAGGTAAATTGTGAACACATTCA
>NW_027324354.1:0-1168 GCF_032062135.1 Pyxicephalus adspersus | reverse complement strand
TGGCAAACTTTCTATGAACATCTGGAAGTCAACAAGTAATTTAGACCCTAGACAGAGCAACATGCAAGTGAGCACACGGGACGTAGGAGCTGGCAAATACAAATCTCAAAATCAGGAGCACAAATGTAAAGTAAGAAAAATGTACTTAGTTGTAACCCTCAGTGCTAGATCTAGACATCTGTTCCTCCTAGGCTTGACCTACCACTG
Organism: Pyxicephalus adspersus; assembly: GCF_032062135.1. Classification (NCBI taxonomy): domain Eukaryota; kingdom Metazoa; phylum Chordata; class Amphibia; order Anura; family Pyxicephalidae; genus Pyxicephalus; species Pyxicephalus adspersus. The sequence goes on along the minus strand of NW_027324354.1, from coordinate 961 downwards.
TGTTTTTGGGTTGTTAAAGAAAACCAGAGCACCTGAATGATACTAACAAATAAATGGACACAAATGTCATTCACATAAAAATATCCAACCCATATATGTATATATTAGTGTTTTTTACACCTCACCCAATCAAAAAATTGAAATCAACAAATTGTGAGTATTTTTGTGAGGGAGAGGCATACAGTAGGCAATTTTAGTAGCTTGTGAAAGACTATGATAATATAACAGATTGTTTACAGGCAGCTTAGGAATTACATTTCAAGAGCTTGTTGTAAAAATAATAACTTTGTTTATTATGTAAATCCACATGTAACTGGGAGTGTTGCCCAGCTTGTCATCTGGAATATTTAAATAGCACAATGTCACAAAGAAAGGAGAACCTTCCATGATTTGCAGGATCCTACTAATTGCATATAGTACACAGAATGAATTGAAGTTTTTAGTCTGCATATATAGTAATAAATATTAAAGAATCTTGCCATGCCCCTAGCCAGTCTTTTAATCAACATGGATCTTGAGTGTTGGACCACACAAGCCCTAGCCTGCTGTGTCTGTGTTTAATACAGGATAATTTAACCTCAACTACATATTTATTACTGTATATGCAGCCTGACTACATATACAGAAAACCGGTTCCATAGGTATATTAATTTTTTTTGTAAAGTGGACCTAAACTAAAAATTTTACCCTACATAAAAGGGTAAATAATTATTTTATATAAGGTAAAAATTACCTTTTTTTGATGGCCGCTGCAATCAAAACAGAATGGCAGTGCAGAGCCTCCCTGCTTACACACGTCATAAATCCCGGGACATTTCTGGCTGCTCCTTCTGGGTATGTGCCGAAGGAGCTTTTTCCTCAATGGGATAAAAAATGCACCCTTTTTTCCAATCTACATCACCCTACATCATTTTTTTTCTCTGTGCTTTGTTGAAGCAGTTCTATATAGCAAAAACAATTG
>NW_027324353.1:0-1169 GCF_032062135.1 Pyxicephalus adspersus | reverse complement strand
GTCCCTGAGTTAAGGACATCCGATATACAGACGACTCCTAGATACTTATGTGGCTTCCCTGCTCGTTCTGTGCTGAACGGAGGCTTGATGGGGGGATGGGGCGGATCGCATGACTTGCAGAGGAAATCTTTTGCTGTTCTGCAACCTCTTGTAACTCTTTAATGACCAAGATAAACCCTGCAGTTGTTTCTTTTTGCACATCAAAGCACAGCTTGTTCCAGAAGTTAATGAATGTCTAGGCTCCACAAAATTGTTGTGTTTTTGCTTTGTTTGTGATTAGCTCACAGTGATGGTTTTATACAGTAACTGACACCATGCTGCCTAATAATATGTTTAGACAAACCTCTGTCCTAATTGCATTTAATAAAATAATGTACCTATTCCAACAAATTCAACTTAAGAACAAACCTTCAGTCCCTATCTCGCATGTAACCCGGGGACTACCTGTAGTATGAAACTTACCTTGAACAGGGGGTAGCCCATGGAGAAAAGTCCCGAGAGAAAGGTACATAAGGACAAAAGCCTGTGTGTGCTTAGTGTTGGGGCAATAACTTAAACTAGGTGACCACTCTGAAGGAGAGATGCTTCTCTTACTGCTCATTAAGAGTCCAGGGAGGATGGTGGATATTAGCTGTCAGTGTGATTGTGATTCATTCATACTGGATTTGCTCTGTCTGTTCTGGACAATCTGCCATAACCCTCTCTTCCACATGTTGAGTTACAATAAACTCCATTAGAAGGAATTCCAAATTGCACATTAGAAGGAAGAACTCGGGAAAATATAAGCCTAAAAACCTTAGTATTACTCTTTTACTGTCCCATATATTATATCCCATCTAACAAATGAAGATATGAGTTAAACTGAAGTTAAATATGAGGGGGAAATAGGGACTGGAGGACACACTGCCTATCTGCTATGAGACCATCAATATTCTTTTCTGGCTCAGCCAAATAAGATTAACCACCACCAAGGACCAGGACTGGGCCTATTTAGCATGGTAGTTCAATTACCCTGCTTTCTTTTAGTTCAAATACACATATAATAACCGTAAAAAAAAGAAAAAAAAAAAAAAGCTTGTGCATCTTATTAAGTTGGTCTGGTTTCATCAAATACAAGATTTCCCATCTTTATTTAGCGTTCAAGGTCTTTGACAGGGTCAGCTTTTTTT
>NW_027324352.1:0-1169 GCF_032062135.1 Pyxicephalus adspersus | reverse complement strand
GTTACCCATGACCACTTATTTCCTGTATTTTCATGCTTTAATGTAATTTTTTTACAACATAACATGAAAGTAAAAACTGCAGCCTCATCTGATTAGTTCCCATCTGCTTCTGCTGCATGGAGGGAAAATGTGAAGCTCTTTTTACTAAAGGGTTTTTCAGCAGGCACATGTACATCGTACACTACAGAGCAAAGCAGGTGCTTACTGGTAGTATATTGAGGTGTCATTCAGAATGAATTGAACCACAATACACCAGCATGTTGAGTTTGTGTACATTGTCATAACATTAGCATTTTACCAAACGTTAACATTAAAACCAAAGTTTTACAGCTCAATTCCAGATGTAGACAAGGGGTATTGGTTGTTTTTTTCCTGAGGTTTATAGTGGAGTATGACAAACAATGTGCATTGGTCATAGGGAAACTCCTTGGGCCTCCTGGAATTGGACCTGGTCACATTTGAAACCTTTGTGACTGTTGCTCTTATGCCATTTTAGTAATTTCTGTAGCCAATGCCGAGGGGTATAACCGGGGGGGTTGGAGTTTTATACCATTATGGATATTGTTGTTTATGGTTATGTATTAATAAATGGGAGGAATTAGGTTGTTAGTAAATTAGGGTATATTTATTAGGGTGTTATGTTATATTATGTCAATTTATGCTTGAAAATCAGTGTAAAGTGTAAAACTGAGTTATTTATTTTGTCATTTATTGGTTATTGGATAATTATTTGTTATTTACTTGAATTGTTAATTTATTTCATTATGGTTAATAAACAGCTGCTTGCTAGCCAATTTAAATCCAAAATTAGTGTTTTGGTATTTTAATGGTGGGGAGTGGTTGGTAAGCAGGTGGGGGCCGGGGGAAGGCAGAGATTCTGCCGGTGGTGTTAAAGGATGGGATAGAAGGTCAGAGCTACCCTGGTCATGGGCCTGATTTATTAAAGCTCTCCAAGGCTGGAGAGGATAAACTTCCATCAGTGAAGCTGAGTGATCAAGCACACCTAAAATGGTTCTTGTCCAGGATTGAAAAATTTGCTAACAAATAGTAAATTACTTTTAGGAAATCCATCCCGGGTTTGCTGGATCACTCAGCTTCACAGATGAAAGTGTATCCTCTCCAGCCTTGGAGAGCTTTAATAAATCAGGCTTTCTATTTGCATGGCAAAT
>NW_027324351.1:0-1169 GCF_032062135.1 Pyxicephalus adspersus | reverse complement strand
CTGTACATTAAATAGGGATTGCAAATGACAGACTAATACAGACAGTGATACAGGAGGAGAGGACCCTGCCCCGAAGAGCTTACAGTCTAGTAGGTGGGTTACTTTCTGTAAGGTAGTAGCTTATAAACTCTTGCATATTTTAAATATTCATCATTGGAAATATCATTTAAAGATTTATTTTTAAATGATTCCATTTAAGATTCACACCATTTTTTACTTAGGGTTCACACAGTTTGAAGCCTGTTTTAAAAAGTGGTCATCTTGGGTAAAAGTTGCATGAATTTTGGGTTGATAGAAACAGACCCCTCAGAAAGTTGGATCATCTCAAGCTGCTGGTGAAAGAGGTCAAGTAGACATATCAGGTTTACAGTTGGCAGAATCAGATCCAATTCTGCAGACATCAGTAAAAATGCATCCGATGTTTCTAGGCCAGGCTGACTGAAAGCCTAGCCAGGTCTATGACTGGCTACAATAAAACTTTGGTTTTGTTTTTTTAATAATTCATACTTTTTATGTCAATAGGCTTTCAAATTTTTTTGTAATTTTTTGTATGTATTTTCATACAAGGTACAAACACTATTGTTATCACATAGCATGGAGGGCCTTTTAAAGAAAGAACAAAGCTTAAACTGTGTTTTTGTGTGGGGATATCTGTGGGGATATCTCACAGTCTATGTGTAACTGGAACTTGAGCTACTGAGCTCTTTAAACAAAAGGATTGGTTAAAACCTAACTAGTAAAGTAGCCAGATGCTCTACCTTTTGGCTGGAAACAAACAAACATGAAAAACTTTGTTAAATGCATTTTATTGCTGTATTTGTAGTTTGTGTCAAATCTATGGATGATACTTGCTTGTCTGATCGAAAAAGTTTACATACTTTCAAGGCCAGTGAGGGGCACATTAGGGATGGCAAACGGTTTGCAAGAGGTATGAAAAAGGCCATCATTTTAACACTGGAACAACTATGACTAAACAGGGATTGAGACCTTCAACACCATCTGTCAACCACAAATAATGAGTAAAGACAGCATTTTGATTCCATCAATTGGTTAAAGATATATCATAAGACTTAAGCTGCGTACACACTTCCAATTTTTGTCGTTGGAAAGGATCTTTCACGATCCTTTCCAACGACAAGGGAGTGCACGATGCATGAACGGTGCTGTAC
>NW_027324350.1:0-1169 GCF_032062135.1 Pyxicephalus adspersus | reverse complement strand
AACACTCTGAGCCAAATGAGCCAATTCAAACTGGCTCCAAAAGGCCGCTGCTTCCTTTCTGCACATACAGGGAAACTGTCTCTTCTGATTATGATAATGATGTCCTTGATCCGACATGGGGCGAACAAGGAAATCATCATAGGCAGGAAGAAGAGGAGGAGGAGGAGGAAGAAGAGGAGGAGGAGGTTGCAGAGTGCCCTCAAAGGGTGTTACATACAGTGTGTTACATACACGCAGCCAGAGGCAGGGTCCCCTTGCTGACTGCGTGCACAGTATCACACTTGTACTGAGAGACAGACACACAGAGACAGTGTATACTGCAGTATAAAGTTTCTATGCTGTGCTGCATATTACAAGCGTTACCACTGAAGAAAAGTGCTGCATACAACACACACAGCGCACTTGCACTTTTGGTGTCAATCCCCCCCTATGAAAAAAAATCCACTTACTGTAAAAATTTACACTTAGTGAAGTATATTATCTCCAAAGTGTTTTGCAGGGTATCAAGACACACAAACATTTCTACAATGTCTGGCTAAAGAGGAAGGGGCAGCTTTGGCAGGGGTGGCAAGCAAAGCAGTATGAGTTTGTTTTTAGATGCAGACCCGAGAACAAGAAGTGCAGCTGTTGGTGGTGGGCGTCCATTATTACCACACCTTGAACAAGAGGTAGTAGAGTACATGACCCAGCCTGGGTCAAGTGATTGCACCACCTCTTCATCCCAGTCCCGGACACAGGCCTCACAGTTGTCCCAAACAGTCCATGATACACCTGTTCCTCCTAGTTCTTCATCATCGGCTGGAAAGTCTTGTGTACAGCAGTATGTAAAGGAGTCTCACTGAGGGGTTGGAGAGGCGGAGCTAAAAGCATTCCTTCAAGATGCTCAGTTGTTTCAGTCATCTGACGAAGAAAGTCAGTTCACAGGCTTTCCCCCCACTTACTTTTCACCCGAACACTCTGAGCTAAATGAGCCAATTCAAACTGGCTCCAAAAGGCCGCTGCTTCCTTTCTGCACATACAGGGAAACTGCCAAAGAGAGTCAGTTCACAGGCTTTCCCCCCACTTACCTTTCACCCGAACACTCTGAGCCAAATGAGCCAATTCAAACTGGCTCCAAAAGGCCGCTGCTTCCTTTCTGCACATACAGGGAAACTGTCTCTTCTGATTAT
>NW_027324349.1:0-1169 GCF_032062135.1 Pyxicephalus adspersus | reverse complement strand
AGGAAGGACAAGGTGATAAGAGGGGTGACTTTACCTGGAAGTCAAGGGACAGAAGCCAAAATAGTGGCGTACATGGATGACGTTACAGCCCTATGTACAACAGACCGTGCCATTAAAAGAGTGATGTGGCAAACAGAAGCCTTTTGTACGGGCTCGGGGTTTAAGCTAAACTCAGACAAGTGTGGTTGTTTAATCATCGGGAATTGGCAACACGAAGAGGTAAAGATTAAAGTGCAAAGAGAGGCACTGAGGATCTTAGGAGTGGAGTTTGATGAGATCAACGATGGAAGATTAAGTTGGCAAAACCTCCTTGAAAGGGTTAAAAAGAAACTTGGATTTTGGAGTTTGAGAAATCTTTCAATGACCGGGAAAGTCCTGATAATCAAAAGTATCATCTTACCCATGTTGATGTTCTTAGGGATAGTCTTCCCTCCAGGAGAAAGAGTGATAAAAAAAATGACAAGATGTTTCTTCAGCTTTTTGTGGAATTCGAAGTCAGAGAAATTGAAAAGAAGTTATATACAGAAACCCCTGGTAAAAGGAGGTAAAAATGTGCCAATCTTGGAAGAGTATCTCTGGATCCATTTCTTTATAAGAGTCTTGAAAAAGATTCGGGAGGAAGACTGTGATTGGTCTTACTTGCTAAGATATCAATTAGGCTATGCCTTTCAAAAAAGAGGTTGGTATGAAATGCAAAAGAATATACCATGGTGTCTGAGTGTTCCTAATCACTATCAAATAGTGGAGAAAATAATTAACAGGTTCAGACTGGAGGAACTCAGTCTGGAAACTCTGTTGGTATACAGGAAAATCAAAGGTGAAAAGGAGAAAGAGATAAGTGTTTGTATTATAGAGGACATGACAGAAGAAATTTCAACAAAGATCTGGAAGAACGTGAACTCGACGTTACTGTCTAACGAGCTAAAAGATCTTGCGTGGCAAACAGCGCACGCTTGCTTACCAACAAGGAGCTTTCAGTACAAAAGGCGGATGGGAAAGAATCCTAAATGTCCATGGTCAGAGTGTAAAGAAGAGGAAACGGTTAAACATCTATTCTGGACTTGCCCCTTCGTGCAGAAAGTATGGAAGAAATGTGAGCCCATTCTCAGGTTTTTGACGAGCTGTAACGCTCTAACACAAGAAGCTATCTTATACGGGATAGACGGACC
>NW_027324348.1:0-1169 GCF_032062135.1 Pyxicephalus adspersus | reverse complement strand
CAGATGCAGTTGAACTGCAGACTTTCAGCTTTAATTCAATGGGTTGAACAAAAAGATTGCATAAAATGTGAGGAACTAAAGCCTTTTTTACACAATCACATTTCAGGGGCTCAAAAGTAATTGGACAATTGACTAAAAAGGCTATTTCAAGGGGCAATACCTTCATTATGTCATTATCAATTAAGCAGATAAAAGTCCTGGAGTTGATTTGAGGGGTGATGCTTCTATGTGGAAGATTTTGCTGTGAACAGACAACATGCGGTCAAAGGAGTGCTTCATGCAGGTGAAACAAGCCATCCTTAAGCTGCAAAAACAGAAAAAACCCATCCGAGAAATTGCTACAATATTAGGAGTGGCAAAATCTACAGTTTGGTACATCATGAGAAAGAAACAAAGCACTGTTGAACTCAGCAACGCAAAAAGACCTGGATGTCCACGGAAGACAATAGTGGTGGATGATCGCAGAATCATTTCCATGGTGAAGAGAAACCCCTTCACAACAGCCAAAAAAAAGTTCTCTGTCCAAATATTTATGGACCTAACTGTAACTTTTGAAATTACATTACCTTTTTAAAGCTTATATGTGATTTTAGTAATTAGGTTTATATCAGTCCTAATACCTATTATATGACAGACAACATAAAAAATGAGTTCTTTAGAGTCTTTCGGTGAATAATTAGCTCCTAATTATTACTAGTTCCTAAACCAATAAAGGATTACCAATAGATACATCAAACTATCAACTAATCAGAACAAAATGTTTATTTACATAAAGTTTGCAAGAAAAAAGCCTTTCAATGTATACATCAAAAAGTTTTGGTGTTTAACAGCAATTAGTGCAGCTGAGGTAAGTTTACTGAGTGCCCAATTAGTGCTTAAAAGACCATTATATCACTAATGGAGATTGTACTGTGCATACAGTTACAAATGAGGGTTCCGTTCTGTAATAAAGGGCGACCAGACACTTTTTTTGAGCCTTTAAAGTACCTTTCCAACCAATAATTAAAGTGTACTGTAACTGCAGATGAATTTAGTCATCTGTGTGGATTCAAAGCACTAACTGCAAAATGCAATAACCTAAAACAGCCAAATAGAATTTACTTTATGGAGACCAGTTTAGAAGAGGATTTCTTGTTGGGTGAAGGAAGTGTTTCACCTTGTTCTTTACC
>NW_027324347.1:0-1169 GCF_032062135.1 Pyxicephalus adspersus | reverse complement strand
CCCCCCCCCCCCCCATTAACATGTATGTGTGTTATGATGTCTTGTGGTTTTTAATGGCAGCCCAACGCACCGACACATCGAAGGTACAGGCATATGACCAGTGATGGGTGCAATAAGAGACAAAAGCGTTACTTTGAGGTGCAATAAGAAAAATTAATGTTTTTTAGGTCCATTAAGAGAGACCAAAGAAGCAAAAAAGAATGTTCAACACGGACATACAAAAGGCTCTTTATATAAAGCAGGAAATCACATTATAAAGGTAGAGAATCTTCCAGGTCCATGTGTTTCAAAGGCAATAATCAATTCTCCACTAGGGAATATGTAGGGGAATGGCAGATTACCTTTTTTATAAATAGAATCCAAAAAGTGTGGATGGTCCCTTACTGCTCGCATCTGCTCACCATGATTGAAAGTATTAAAGGAGACCTATCACTAGAATAACCTTTTATTTAAAGCAATCATCATCATGATTGTCAATTTAAAGCAATCGTTTTATTTAAAGCAAAAAACGTGATCATAGGTTTGTGTGATCATACTTTTTTTTATAGGAAAGAAAGAGAGATCCCCTTCAGTCTTTACCAAAAGAATGAATTGGATGCCCAGTAGGCTCGGGGCTGCTCCTTCTGCGTATGCTTGATCTGGAGCAAGTGTAGAACAAGATTTTTCCAATTTTTCCAAGAGATCGGCACGCCTTCGCAGTACAAGATTGGGTAACATAGGCAGAAAAAGATGGCGGCCTCCAGGATGAAGGAGGATTTCAGGATGGCACGGGACCGACTTGGATCCACGTGTGGAGGGATCAGGGGCTCTGTGGAAGTAAAGGCAAGTGGGATTTTTTTTATTTCAATGAAAGATCCGCAACTGTTCAGTAAGAATGCCGATTGCACTTGCCTGACAAACAGCAACCGATTTTTGTTCCTCGTTTGAAGTGAAAATAACATTAAAAATTACTTTTACATAAAGTCCTGAAGACAAAGCAAGATTTGTGGTCCCCGAGACTACACAACAGCCGACCTTGGCTTTACCTTTCCTGACCTTGTAATTGCCAAATGATATCACCGGTCGGCTGTCATTGGAGCAGAATGAAAATGTAAATCTGGATATTCAGCATCTTTGTTCCTGCAGTGGCGCTCGGCACGCTTGCACCCCGAGGCGAAGAAAACTCACAT
>NW_027324346.1:0-1169 GCF_032062135.1 Pyxicephalus adspersus | reverse complement strand
TGGACATTATCATTCTTTAACCTCTTCACAGCAAATGTGATTTTATACATTTAGAATGAATGAAAGTGCACCCAAAACTGACATTCTACTTGTATGTATAGCCTGGAGCTCATACACTGGCTCCCTATGTATCTTGGGGACTTCTAGCTTTAAGATCTACTGGAGACCCCAACTCACCTCCACCAGTCACTTTGGCATGCCACCACCATGATATGCAACTCTTAATGGCAGGAGTTCCTTCATACTGGTTGCAAAAGATCTCCTTGGCTCCAGGCATGGATCAAAATCTGAAATACCTAATTGGTGAACTGACTGGTATACTATGTCCACTTTTTTGAGACATAAAAAAAAAATAAAGTGGTATATAGAAATAATAATTCATTCATCTAACCAAGGCCATGAATTCTAAACTAACAGTGGCTTGAATAGAACATTCTTAGATTGGTAATAGTAAAAGATGGCGAAGAAATAATGAAAATGAGAATTTTAATTTCCTTAAAATTTAAAGATATTTTTAAAGGCAAAATACTTTGGAGTCAAGGTAGAATTAGGGTGGTTTACGTGGTTTAAAGATTTTAAAATGTTTTCAGTGGCTCCTAAGGGTTACAGAACCTACTCTGAAGTATCCTAAACGTGCTCTTGTGCTACAGAAACTGAATACCATAGGCTAGTTTCAGACCCATGGTGGTCCATTTAGACTAGGTTCAGACCCATGGTGGTCCATTTAGGCTAGGTTCAGACCTGTGGTGTGAACAAACATTCCAACACTGGCGGCCAGCACCTTGCCACGCACTTGGCCGCCAACATCACTACACTGGTTCCTAAAGAATAAACACTTTGGGTGAGTTTGGGCTGTTTACTTAGCAAATTTCTCTCCAATAAAAGTCTATCAAAAAAATATCAATATCTACTGTGGCTGCTTCAAAGAGAAGTCAGCAATCACGTCCCCGAGGGCACCCTTTATTGAAGTTTATTGTACATGTAGGAGCTCAAAAATAAGTCTGCATAGACTAATAGCAGACTGCATGTCCCATCTCTGTTTTAAAAAAAATACAAGTTAGCTGGGGGCACTCCTGTCCATATACAGGCCACAGGACTCATACAACCCCCACCCACGTGGAGTTTCCATGTAGCTGTGACAAGAGCTGTTTGGGCAAGCTAGTCCCCTC
>NW_027324345.1:0-1169 GCF_032062135.1 Pyxicephalus adspersus | reverse complement strand
TAAAAATGGGTGTTTGAATTTTACTGCTCACGGAGATCTTCTCATAGTCACGAATTAGAAGCTTTAGTTCAGGGGTGTCAAACTCTGGCCCGGGGAAAAAATCTGGCCCCCAACATCCTTTTTATTGGCCCCCAAAGGAATCCTAAATATGACCTGCAGCTGGCCCGCCTCTGTCGCTACTACAATTCCTGGCATCACTCGCGTCTATAGACCAGTGGCTTCTCTGCTTATGCGTGGCCCCGCATTCGACTGTTTTAAAGACGCAAATATGCCAGGAATGGTAGTAACAGCGTTATTTCAATATAGAGGAATTTCTAGCAGCGGGCCACTCAAAAGATTTAGCCCCACATTGGCCGCGTCTGGCATTTCCAGCACTCCCCCTCAGCTACACGAGGGAGGTGCCAGGGGGCTTTTGGAGTTACAGGGGCTTCTTGGTGACCCATGGCCTTGTGACATATAGCGGTGTCTCAGGCTGCGCGTAGCCTGCTGCTATCCAAGTGATGTCAGTTGTGATCGCATCAAGGTTTTATATCTAATGAGAGGGAAAAACTTCCTAAACTTTTCAATAAATTTCAAGGTTGGCCCGCAACTTTGTCTAAATTTTTAATTTTGGCCCTGTGTGTATTTGAGCTTGACACCCCTGCTTTAGTTGGTTAGATAGAACTTGCTTCCTTTCCTAATTAGAGGACATCCAGCATCATCTAGCCCAGATGAAGAAAACCTTGAAATAACTTCCAGATCTTAAGGGAATGTCATCCTTACTGATAGCCAAAAAATCATTGGTGTCAGTTAAACTGACCTGAGAGGAACAAATTGCTCATAGCTCAAGGAACCTTTAGAAACCTCTGGAGGAACCCTAGGGTGTACTGATCTAGCACTTTCCTCCCAGCCTTAGGCTATCCTCAGACCTGGATTGGGAACAATGCCTTGCCCACTTCTCATCTGCCCACATCCGAAATTACACATTTGTCGGTGGAATCAAGCAGGCTGTACTGAACTGCTCACTGCCACCACCATTATTTCACATCTCACCTGAGGAAGCAGTCTTAAGGTGCGTACACACTTCCAATTTTTATCGTTCCAATCGAACGACGAACGATCGATCGGGCAAAAAATCGTTCGTAAAAAAGTAACCAACGACGCCGACGAACGAGGAAAGTCGCTGGAAA
>NW_027324344.1:0-1170 GCF_032062135.1 Pyxicephalus adspersus | reverse complement strand
CACCGGCTGTCCCCAACCTGTTGGGGAGAAAATTTTGGAGGTCAGCAGCTCTGGCCAGTGCACCCCCCAGTGGGGTCAAGAAAAGGACCTCACTTTGGGGAGAGCACCGGCCAGAGCCGCAGACCATGTCTCCTGTATGCATAGCAGGCTCAGGGAGGTGGTGGACACAACCCACTCACTCTCCCATAGCAGGTATAGACCTACGCTGGGAAAGTGGGCAGGTTCTGGCATCCTGACATCACTCTGGGGGAAGTTTCTTCCCCTTTGAGTGACACACCGCTCCCCATGCATGCACAATCTGGAGTCTGTAAATTTAGTGGTCCGTGACGTCCAAAAGGTTGAGGACCACTACTTTATACCATATCCTATTGACTTGCCTGAGTATAACTTTATAGCTTTATATTGGTGTCAGGTAAGCAACCTTCGTTCATATTAGAATAGATTTTCTCCCATAACATTGGACCCCTTGACCCACCTGCTGGGGCTGCTTATTCAGGGTTTATCTAAACGCCTGATTTTACCGGTCTCTCATATTCTGACAGCAGCAAGGTGCCTTATTAGCTTAAAATGGAAATCTGCTCTCCCCTTGTATCTTCAGAGCTGCATGCAGGCATAAGAGATATTCATCAAATGAAGCTTCTAACAACCATTGAATAATCAGGTAAATGAACATAGGAAAACTTAGGTACCTTGGGATTGTTAGTGTACTGTTGCATATTTCTAACTCACCAGTTGCTTTAATCCATATTTGGACAGAAATGGAGATGGTGAAAAAAGATGTTGGTTCCATGTTGTGTACTCGGTCCCCAGCACTTTTCTAAAATCTTGTGGTGTTGTTTCCCATTCTCCTATTCTTTTCTGTGTTCCTTCCCTTTTGCTTCTCTTGACACTAATGCCTTTGGAGGGGTACTATACACCATGTCATTTTTGTGCATATTGGACACCCATGTACTTTTTCATTTGTACTTACTATACTCGGTTCACCAATCTTTGTTTAAATGTAATATTGTTCATGTTTATTGTTTTTTTTTTCCCTCTTAAAATGGTATTCCTCTTTTTTCATTCCTAATGATGCTTATTTATCTGTACTTATGTCCTTTTTATTTTTTCACATGAAATGTTTTGAAGAAGTTGCTGTGCATTACCTTATGGTACCAGGATTCCCACTGA
>NW_027324343.1:0-1170 GCF_032062135.1 Pyxicephalus adspersus | reverse complement strand
GTTAAAGTGATTCTGAAACATCATCTGAATCTGGCACACTTTTGAAAGTATCAGATGCCTCCCCAACCTCTATATCGCTACTGTGTCCTTGCACTCCCTTTACCTCTGCCCCCTTTATTGTATCCTGCATTGATATAACCCAGCCTTTCTGAAACTTTTTACATGGGGGAACGCTTTACTTTTTGGGTCATAGGAAACCCTGCTATACTTACTATATCCACAGCTCACAGTATATTAGTGTGGTAGTCAGAGGGAAGAATGCGTCTCACAATGCTGTCCAGTAGGAAGAATGTCACCCCTATAGCCGAAAAGATCTTTGGTGTCATTTAAACTGACCTAAAAGTGTCACAGATTGCTCATTGCTCCAGGGACCCCTAACAACCCCTGGATGAACCCTGGCTCAGAAACCCAGACAGGAAAGTTAGGGTAAAAGCAAGCTTCATTGATGAAAATCCTGATCCTAGAGTCCAGATCCAAGGGAAGAGAACACTTTCTGGTTTCATCCATTGGAGAGACTTTGTGTCTCTTCAATGTGTCCCCAATTAAACGACTTCCCTACCTTTAAAGCAGGATTAAACCCAATCTTTGCTTACCTGTCCCCGTTCCATCATGGATGCCGCCATCTTCTTATTTTTTCCTTTTTGGCCATGCCAGCATGATGTACTGTATGCAGGCGCACAGGAGTTTATTTATTTATTTAATATTATTCCCAGCTGCCATGATTTAACATCTTAGGGCACCAACAAGCAGATGAGTATGTTTATTGTAGAAGGGACATCTGTACTTTTGTGTAACAAAACTCTGGTCGCTAATTTGTAATGTGGAATTTTAATGTCATGGAGAAAACCGGGGGGAACTTTGCAATGCTTTTTGGATGAATGTTATTTGGAGAAGGTACCTATCTAACCTATAGAGATTCTAATCTTTCTCCATTCTACCCTAATAAAAAAACATCAGGCTTGACTTCAACTTGAAATAATAATTTTTTATTTTTTTTGCGCTGTAGCTTTTATGGTTATCCATATGGGTTGGGTGCTCCCAGATCTCAGAATCAATGTTTTTTTTATATCGAGAGTATTTTCTGTCTCTTCTACTCACCACGTGCAGTGTTTGATTTATGTTCTGTGCCTTTCTGGTCCATTGACTGAGGAATAGGTTGATGATGCATGA
>NW_027324342.1:0-1170 GCF_032062135.1 Pyxicephalus adspersus | reverse complement strand
GGTGAAAGTTTCCAACCCCCCCACAATTTTTGGGTAAACTTGTTTCCATTAGGGCTGGTTGGTGAGGGCGTCCTTTGGGTTTGGCAGTTTGAGATATTGATGGTATTATTTGCATTATCTGATGGAGCTGGTGGAGAACCATCTTAGGTAAGAGATGCCCTGAGAGGTGAGAATTTAACACAAATTGAAAATTGGGCGGGAGAATATTCTCCTGGTAACTTACATCATTCCGGAGGCAGTAGGGTGGCCATTGGGAACCTACAATATCATTTGGGTGCAAGTTGATAGTGGTGAAATAAGTATTATCTTCTAGGACCTGCAACTAGTTTGGGTAATTTTTGATTTGGTAAACTGGTAATTTGGGTTATGTGTCATTTGTTATGTTTATTATAGTAATATCTATTGTTACTTATTGTTAAAGTGCTATCTGTAAAGTGTTTTATTGCCTAATACAAACAAATGCTATATCAATAAACCACATTTTATGTGGTTTGGGGGAAGAAAATTATTGGTAACCAGTGAGAAGATCCTAATCACCACAGTCACGTCTAATGATGGTGTTTGGCTTTGGATTCAACCTGAAGCTAAAACAACTAAAAATCTCCAATGTTCAGTAATTGAATTTAATCCCTACATTTTTCTGTAGGCTACATCTCCTATTGGCTGCTGCCTGGATTTGGGTATAATGTTTGGTGTAGCAAATTTAACCGGCAGCCCATGACATGAATAAAGGACAGCTGCAGTAGTCCAGCAGACCTTTGTTTGACCTCCACCAACCCGAATTCCTCGATTGGACCGCAGGCCTTTTATTAAATATTATTATTATAACCATATCAAAAACAGAATAACAAACACAGAATAATACACAACAAAACTAAGCTAACAACTGAATATCAACATCTTCACCAACAGAACCCAACCCAACTGTTTCCTAAATCTTTCCTGGTTGCTGGCCTTTGAAGGCTCCCACTTGGGATCGGCATCAACACGATATTATTGCTTCCAGCTCCCTTATCACAAAGCTTGGGAACAAAAAAAAAAAACAAAGTTCAAATTCACCTCTTCATATCATTTAGGAGACTCCACAACAAGAATGGGTCCCCAACCCCAAAAAAACACTTCCCCCAGGGACATCAACCACCATCACCAACCCCAACCTGCCTAACGAAC
>NW_027324341.1:0-1170 GCF_032062135.1 Pyxicephalus adspersus | reverse complement strand
ATCAGTCTCTGTACAGAGGAGCTGACACTCTAATCTCCACCATCACCTCGGCTGCTCCAACCATCCACCAGTACAGTTTAGGGTGGAGGACGGCCATAGGCAGCCAGCCGTTTCTGCAGGGATTGGGGGCAGTGACAACTCTCCCCATCATCCAAGGTAGCGGGAGATGATGGTGATAGATCAGACGCGGGCAGAATATATTCTCATTTGATGGGAGCGTTGTGTGGATGGGGGGACAATGAGCTCTGCCAGAGCTTTAAGGAAGGGATTAAAGAGACAATCGGAGGGAAAGGCCCGGGGCCAAACTGCCCACTGAGCACAGACATTGGGCTGGGCAACGTCTGGAAAATCTCCATTATGGAAGCTCCCAGCTTGAGATGTTCTGCTGCCAACATCGCTCAGTTCAAAGAACTTTAATAATATCATAGCCGGGGCCGAGCCCTGGGAGAGCCCCCCCACCCCACCCCCATTGGTCCATTCACAGCCGCAATTCCCAACCCTGCAACAACGCACAATGGGCGCATTCACCTGCCATTGCTGCATGGGCAAGATGGGAGACCGAGTGCAGGACGCCAGTACAGGCACATGGAGGGTATAATGTCACCGATGTCGGGGCTTCTTACTCCACCCCTCCCCCCCAGCGATTATGCGACACCTACCCATGCACAGAATGTCGTGATGCTCCGTACAATCACCGATCTGCACCTCGTTCTCCTTGCATTCGGTCCGGCAGGGCAGACAGGGCGACACGCTGCTCTTCACCTCGGAGTAGAAGCCTTTGGGGCATTGGTGGCACTCCGTGGTCTCTGTGCGGGTGCAATTCTTGGTGACACCAAATCCCTTCCCGCATATCCGGCAGGTCTGGCATTGGCCACTGAGTCCATCAAGGTATTGGCCATCGGGGCAGCGCGGCTTGCAGAGTTCAGTGGCCCCGATCACCTTAATGGTGGAATCTGGGGGGGGGGGGAATATGAAAATGTCAATGAGGGAATAAACATATTACAAATCTACCCCAAACTATGGCATCTCCATATAAAATGTAAGTTTGTCTGATAAATACCCCCCACTATAGTTTGTGTCTCTGCCCCTCCCACAATGGGGAGATTTCCCCCAGTAGTTTGTGTCTCTGTCCCTCCCACAATGGGGAGATTTCCCCCAGTAGTTTGTGTC
>NW_027324340.1:0-1171 GCF_032062135.1 Pyxicephalus adspersus | reverse complement strand
TAAAAAGCTGTCGGATAAGCGCGGCTCCGTGCGCGAGCTTTTCCGGTTGTTGAATAGCGCGATCGCGCACGATTCCGGATCGCTAATACGAATGCGCGACCGATAATCCGATTTTGCTTGATGAATCAGGGGCATTGTGTTTAGCCATTGCAGCAAGGGGGCAACTGAGGAGTGCTGTTTCCATTGGTTAGAAAGTATTAGCTAGCCCTGCTGTTTTCTCCTGGGGCATGTCCCCAATCAGCACATGTGCATGCCACAATGCCCGATTGCTTACCTTCACCAGTCTGAGTATTGTTCAGGCAATGCCTGATATTATGACAGACTCAAGTATCTATGCTAGCTGTGTTTAAATTCATATTTAATTATCTTATACATTATTATTATTAATAATATTAATAATAATAAACCGGATTTATATAGCGCCAACATTTTACGCAGCGCTGTACATTACATTATTATTATCTTATATATTATTTGTTTGCATGAAGGATAAATTGATCTTATTACTTACTGGCAGGAAAATACAGGGAAGTTTTGATATTGTTCATATGCCAGAAAAGCTGCATCACGGGAGCTGAAGTTTTCTTTCTGGTTCAGATGTGATTGGTTATCACATGCAGAATGGACGAGGTCTTTGAAAACTCACAAGGTTAATAAATGCAAGTACAAAACTTCAAACTTCTGATTATGTAACATAATTGAAGAAGTGATTTTATTGATAGAGTTCTCCTCAATAACGAGCTCTTTCTCACTATGCTCAACCTGGGAAGCCATGTGACTGTCCCCAGTGGATCTGAATCACAAGTGTTTACATTTTTTTTATGAGATATTTACTTCTCTTTTTAGTTATTTATATACAATGGAATACGTAATAAAATGCATGCTTTTTCACACAAGGCTGTCTGATGTGTTTTTTTTAAATGCATGTGAGTGTTAGTCCTGGTTAAGGTTTCAGGGTTTCACACAGATTTCTGAAACTCAACCTGAATAAAACCGAACTCATCATCTTTCCTCCTTCACATTCCAACATCTCCAAAATCTGCCCCTACCTGTCCCCAGAGACCACCAAAATCCTTGTACACGCTCTTATCATCTCTCATCTGGACTACTGTAACCTCCTCCTCTCTGGTATTCCACTAACCCGACTCTCTCCTCTACAATCTATTATGAA
>NW_027324339.1:0-1171 GCF_032062135.1 Pyxicephalus adspersus | reverse complement strand
TTTTTTTTTTTTTTTTTTTTTTTTATTTAGTTTTTGGGATGCCAAACTTTTTGACCATGTCTGGATGTTCAGTGTATTTGGGTGTGTTTAGCTAATATATTGGACGCAAAAGGATCTATTTATCAAACAGCGCAGAACCAAATTTGTTTTCAGTTTTCCTTGTTCATTGCTTCAACAAAATATTTATCAAAGGGGAAATGAGTTTGGTGTCCAAAACAGACTTCTAAAAGCAGAGAATAGAGGCACTTTAATGTCTCCAAAGTGGTAATATATCTAAAGAAATGTAACTTACTTCGATCAAGTACTTATCACCAAATTTTCAAAGTTGCCATATGTAACAATCGTGGTCAAAAGGTGTGTGAAACAAATACCACAGATATATAATATAACCCTCATGACATCCTTTCAAGCTGATGAATACAAAGGACAGAATTTATCCACCATTTGTTTGCGTGGGAATGGATGATAATTGTGATTGATATGTACAAAAGTGGCTTTCAATACAAGCTTGACAAAAACTATAAAAAAAAGCCAATTTAAAGGTTAGGAAAATAATGGTAAACTATGTATAATTACATTAAATGTTCCCCTTTATGTATTTATAAATATTTTTAGATCATATCTGTACACAATATAAATGGCATGATTATGAAACTGCTATAAATTCCAATATCATTAGGACGGGTACCTAGGTTTTGTTGCGTAAAACTGCATTACTCTTGGAGCAAGCATTTGTAGGTGGAGTATGGTTTGTACTGTGCATGTTTACAGCACAATTGTGTCCTTTATAAGGAAATGCATGGGACCAGGAATATTATGTGCTACAATGATTTACATGTTGGCATAAAATTGAAGTTATCTGAGAGTGTAATGTGTAAGCTCAGTGAACTTCTCCCTGCTGACCAATACACACTTATATGGATAAGAATAATGGAAGCAAATGGAAGTGCTGGAACACTGTAGCTTAAGTGGCACTGAATTTTGAGCTTGAAGACTGATATGCAATGTTTAGAATTTGCTACTTCCAAAGCTCTTGCAGTTTCTACTTTGGTTTATTGATGATCTATGATATAATGATTGTTGTTTCATAGTCTGCTCAGCTCAACATTTAACATCTATTTAGATTAATTCTCTGTATTGAAATCAGGAGACTGCATTAATTTGGGTGTTC
>NW_027324338.1:0-1171 GCF_032062135.1 Pyxicephalus adspersus | reverse complement strand
CATGAACAATAACTGTGTACTGTAGTCTTCTTCATGGGTAAATAAGGCATCCCCCTGAAAATAAGCCCTAGAGCATATTTTGGCCTTCAAAAAAAAATAAGACAGTGTCTTATCATCGGGGAAACAGGGTACTATAGTAGGAAGAATGTCTTACACTGCTGGCCATTGGGAGGAATGTCATCCTTACAGATTGCCAAAAAGATCATTGGAATCTGTAAAACTGACCTAAAAGGCACAAACTACTCATTGCTCAAGAAACCCCTAACGACCTCTGGAAGAACCCCAGGGTAGAACCTTGGTTGAGAAACACTATTCTAGAGTAATGCTTTCAT
Organism: Pyxicephalus adspersus; assembly: GCF_032062135.1. Lineage (NCBI taxonomy): Eukaryota > Metazoa > Chordata > Amphibia > Anura > Pyxicephalidae > Pyxicephalus > Pyxicephalus adspersus. Next base: position 839 of record NW_027324338.1, on the reverse strand, counting down.
AGATGAAAAAAAACATTTACCATTTTGGTTTGTTTGATGTATTTGGTGTGGGGACATACTAGAGGTCTCTAACTGCCATTGTGCTGTGTTGGACATTTTGTGTATTCCTGCATCTTTGAGTGGTAATGGGCAGCATTAAGGTACATCTGCTCCAATCCACCCATTGCAATACATAGTCCTTGTAGGAACGCTCATAGATTAGAGTTTGAGACTACGTTTTATAGAGAGCCCTTTTTCTTTTATTATGCCAGGCAAGACATTTTCTTTAAATGGAATCATCATAAGAGCAAAAAAAAAAGTGGTTAGCACTCTGTGGTAAGGCTTTAGCAGCCCTAAACTGAAAAACAAAGTCACCAGGAGTTAGAGTTTAAATGCTCTAGTTCCTGTTTTTCCTTTATCCCATCACTGAATGGTGTATGCTATATTCATATCACTGCCACCTATTTAGCAAACTGCTTTGGCCAATTTAACTCCTGCCTATGTGTACATTGTCAGTGGTCCTCTAATGGCTAGAAAGAATTGATGTGGACCTACAAGTTCATTGTGGATTCGGCAGTAAAGCACAGAGCTTGGATCTGTCATTTCTGCAGGGCACATGCAAACTGGTGAGTCTGTGCCATGATTGGTATGCTGTGCATACTAGCTAATTTCGGTATGAGCTCACCCACACCAACATATTAAATTCCACTTTAATCCTAATCTAATAAATTGGCCATACAGTACAATGCGGCATACTGACCAAGTCCTGTGTAAACTACAATTTGTGATCCTCTCCACACCTATGCAAGTTCAATTCAAGCTCTATTTGTCAGAAGATATCTGATAAACACATTATACCT
>NW_027324337.1:0-1171 GCF_032062135.1 Pyxicephalus adspersus | reverse complement strand
ATCCACTATTGTGCAAAAACATTGCAGACAATTGGGCACTTCCAGCCTTGTGGTCACAGTTTGGTGAAGACCCTTTTCTGTTCCCCCATGACTGTGCCCCGGGGTACAAAGCCAGCTCCATAAAGACATGGGGTCACCAGTTTGGTGTGGAGAAACTCGAGTATCCTGCACAGAGTCCTGACCTCATCCCTACTGAACACTTTTGGGGTGATTTGGAATGGTGAACCAGGTCTTCTCATCCAACATCAGTACCTGACCTCATGAATGGGCCCTAATTCCCTCAGACACTCTCCACCATCTCCATACCTTGTGGAAGCCTTCCCAGAACAACAGAGGCCAATTATAACCACAAAGTGGAGCGACTTTATATAATTGGCCATGATTCTGGTATAGGATGTCCAACAATCCGTTATATACATTATGGTTGGGTATCTTCAATTTGTATGGCCTTTAGTGTTGCATTCTCCAATATTCGGTAAAGTTTCAGTTGCAAGTTTTTGGAAATGCAGTGTGAACACATTGGATACCTGCCAAATCATATCACCTAAAACATCCCAATGAATTTTTAATTTTATTTCCCTGGGAATACAAAACACAGGAGATTCTATCCCCCACACCCTAATATTGGTCCCTCGGGGTGATGCTCGGCCTTATTACCCAACAGCAATGGGCTTGATGTAGCATTCCCAAGATAAGGTTTGTGTGCGGCATATTGTGGGGGACTTGGAGCAAAGAGAAAAGCACATCAAAGATACTTTAGGAGGCCCTAAAGTCTGATAGACAAAAAGTAAGGAAAGGTAATGATTTTGTAACCTGACTATATTGAATCCAGAAGAGGAGAATGTTGTGTTAAAGAAGAACATGAACTATTATATTAATCTATGTATCTATTTTCCAGGGAAGGACCCCAGCAAACACTACATATCCATATACAGAAGTCTGGCCGCGTTGTGGATTATATTCGGCCTGGCCTGGCTGGCTCTGGTGTTTAATATATTTGCAGAATTGGTGGAAAAGCTGATCCAATGGCGGATGCTGAAAAAGGAAGCCAATAAAGAGGAAACCGCAGTGCAAAAGGTAGAAGATCACCAAATCCAGATCCAGCGCCGGGTTTAGATCTAAAACACAATGTGGAACCCCTCAGAGCAGCGTTTCCTGGTGTTTTTAACAC
>NW_027324336.1:0-1171 GCF_032062135.1 Pyxicephalus adspersus | reverse complement strand
TTTTTTTTTTTTTTCTCTCTTTCATTCCCTCCTGCTGTGCTCACTTCACAGAGAACCTGCAGCTTTGGTGGATTTGACCTTGGCAATCGCTCAATGCATGTCGGAAATAATACAGATTCACTGGTGAGTTTCTAAGGTTCCTCTAATTTCAGTAATTACTGCATGTTTTTTAGTTTTATCCTAAAACCCAAGCTCATTCTGTTTATATTTTGGCTTCCCTAGTTCCTCATTTCTTCTCTCATCAACATGCTAATGTGAGGAAGAGACATGTACCATGCTATGGCCTGCACAATTGAGTTTGAGGGCTTTTCTGCCTTTACATTGCTGAGACATGCCTGTACTAAACTATTATCTCATTCCTGCAGATTGTGTCTCTGCTAATATGACAGCATAAATGATTATGCATAAAATCTTCTAACATGCCCATTAGGACATTTTGGCATCCTCACCTAAGGTGCAAGAGGACCTTGTACTGACACTGTTAAAAAAAAAAAACAAATAAATAATACCGTTTCATTTTATTATTATGTTTTAGATCCTCTGACATCATCACTTTATGTGTTTCTCTAAGTAATGCATGCAGATCATGGCTGGTGAAAGGGGACCACCAGGGTGCTATACACAGCTTCTTGAATACATGAAACGTGGGCATCACATGTGATGCTGATCCTCCATGATTGGAAGATCTGAAATCTAGTGAATAAAAAGTCATCATAGACCTCTTTAGAGAGGGAAAGCATGTCCTCTGCTTGTGTACCTGCTCCATGTTTGAGGTTTTACTGCACAGGCGCCAGTGGATGTAATCAAAGGAAAGCAGCTTCAGATGCCAGGATCTTTATTAATGAGTCTGGGAACGGGGTTGATTTTGGGTTTCTTTAGGTCATGGGAAGGGGGCAGAATGACCCAAAACAAATACAGGCAAAATAACAGCCCTATTACATAAGCAGAGAGGTTCTAACATCCTATTGCTTCACACATTATCTTCCTGAAACCCAAGTTAGCCACCTCTCAAACCCATTAACTTCTCTGACCAGCCTATGGACATTCAAACAAATACAAGACGTTTAAAACAAACTCTCCGACCTCTGTAGCTGTAGATATTGTGAAGCAAATGATCCTAATAGTTCACAGCAACTTCACTAAAGTTGTATCCCACAGTAGCCCCCCCCCC
>NW_027324335.1:0-1171 GCF_032062135.1 Pyxicephalus adspersus | reverse complement strand
AAATTTATATATTTTATGATGAGATAAACATTTAGAATACAAAGCCACTAGGTATTACCTTTGGAACCAAACATTACAAATTCAAAAATTGGGTCTGATTTTCCGACTGCTTGAGAAATTGAGAAATCTTCAAGAAATTTTGTATGGTTTATGGAGAATCAAGATACTTACCTTTTCGTTTCTCTGTACATTGAATGTGGAGTATTTGGCAAAGTAGATCTTTATTCTTGACTAAATGGTCAAGTTTAGTATATGGATTGTGGGGATAGTGTGGACTATTTGCCGATATCAGTGTACTGTTGAGTGGCAGATCATCTATTGCTTTTAGGAAATTTTTACAGCTACGCAATGGGCCTGATATTTAAAGCTCTCAATAACATTGTTCATCTTGGTTTTAGGTTCACTTTCATGCATTTATTACCTTGCAATCTGTCCATTTATTTTAGTTGACTAATACATTTATGAAGAAAGAATATGGACCAATGTTGTTCTTTTCTAGTCGTGGTTAAAGTATGACATTTCAAATGCTATGCTTCATCTGCAAAAGCTATTTTGAGATTGCTTTATATACATTAATGTAATATGTCCCCATTGATTTGCTTACTATTTGCCTGGTTGGTGGGTAATGACTATTCAGACTGACTTTCTTGCCTCATGCCCCGGAGATAGCAATTCTTGAAGAAATTGAAAAGATTCTATATTTCAAATTAAGGCACGGAGATACTAATCTAGAGTAGGTACTGATGTACAGATGATATGAAACACCTATTTTGAATGGTCTATGAAGAATTTTAGGATCATAAAACATTTTTGGCTAAATCAGATCGGATTAAATATTTTGAGACATATTATTCTTTAGAATATTTATATTATATTTTAATAATATAGTAAAAAATTGTATTCTATGGAAAAAATGTTGGCCGTTTTAATTTTTAAATGAGGAAATGATAGCTTCTAAGATACTATCTGGTTTCTGAGGAGGAAAAAAACATCTAAATTACTGCTTTGTAAGTAGAGAAGCTCATGATTACTCTGTCTAAATATGCATATGTATCTATGTAATAAATGGAGTTTAGAAATAAAGGCAATAATGATTCATACATCTGTCTGCATGCATGTATTCAGGGAATATTTACCTGGTTTATCAACCCGATAGTACATCACTATAAAC
>NW_027324334.1:0-1172 GCF_032062135.1 Pyxicephalus adspersus | reverse complement strand
GGGAGAAAATCCAGGTGCCCTCTCACAGCCCATAGCTCTTTCACCTGCCAGATGACTTGTATACCTGTTTATTAAGTCCTGAGGTTTACACCACCCTGCCATATAGTAGAGCTGTTGCATAGGGATGAACGAGCAAGATTTTTAAGTTTGATCTCGCGGCAAATCGGGCCTTTCTCGCTTATCGAACAGGTAAGCTAGAACAGCCTTGTGATTCGCCATGAAGTTGTGTTCACAGGCCTACTGAACTCATATGACCTCTTAATGGAGAATCTCCATTGAGAGGTCATATGAGTTCAGCTGTGACCGTCCAGGTTCCATGGTCCCTGGGCTGTTCTGATCATTCATAAGTACAGCCCAGGGAGTGTGGGAACCTGCGGTCACAGCTGACATGCCTCCAATCAGCCGTGACCGCAGGCGTACTACTGAACTCATATAACCTCGGAGGTCAATCTCCACTGAGTGGTCATATGTGTTCAGCTATGACCGTCCAGGTTCTCACGGTCCCCGCGCTGTACTTATCATTAAGTACAGCCCAGGGCCCATATGGAACCTGGACCGAAGATTTGCGAAATTGGTTCGTCGAAATTTCGTGGACCCATCGGAAGTTCGAGGAAAATTTTGGGAGACTGTCAGAGGCCATCTCGCTTATACCTACTGTTGACCTGAAATCTCCTTACTGGAGGTAAAGTGAACCTATGATGACATTTTTAATATTAGAGAAAACAGTGGCTATCCTTTCCATATATTAAAAAAAAAAAAATATTGGAATGTCAAAAACCAGTGGCGATCTGATACATGTACAGTGAGATCGACACTTTTTTACATTTTCAGCATAAAACATCATTTAGCAGGCGCAAGATCAGGTGACGTAAGCAGGAGAAGAAAGAAGATGGTGGCACCCACTGCACCAGACAAAAGAAAAAAATTCAAGATTGTGGAAGCATTACAGTTTGGTCACCCCAATGCCCTAACCTAGTGATTAGAGAGGAGTAGCAGCAAGCAGAATAATTCATCCCTCTGTCCAATAAGATAGCCCCGCTTGTCAGCACATGTGCTCTTCAGCCCACCTGATTGGTACCCAACGCTACACTTCCCTCGACAGTTCAGCTGTATGGGGAATTAAAGGAATCTGACACTACGATTTACATTACCCATGCTTAAAAAAATTACAT
>NW_027324333.1:0-1172 GCF_032062135.1 Pyxicephalus adspersus | reverse complement strand
TTTATATAGCGCCAACATATTACGCAGCGCTGTACATTAAATAGGGATTGCAAATGACAGACTAATACAGACAGTGATACAGGAGGAGAGGACATGAATACATATTTATTTCATACCCCTGTCTGATTGGTATTGCTGGCCCTGTGGCAGGTTTTTTCAATTCCTGGCTGCTAGAATGTGGTCAGGATGACAGGAAGTGAGAGGAAATCTCTCAAACAGAAAAACAATTAAACAGGAGTCCTAAGATCAACCAATAATTATAGGTATTCCCCTTCCATTTCACTTACAACATACGTCAACACAAATAAATCCCTCTCCATGAATACAGAATTCCATCTTCTCATTTTAGGAATTGGAACGAATCAGCCATACCTCCCTATCCATATATTACTATGGTCAAACATTCTACTTAATGGCAAAAAACTATCCCCTGAAAAAGCCAGGCGGCGAAACGCGTCGGGTTTTAGCCGTGTCCTCTTGGATTACATTTAGGGATTTTTTTGTCTAGCGTCAGGGTCAAACATACCATGATGTCAATGGGACAGACCCAAACCATATAATCCTTTGGCTGTATTATAAATCTTATTTCACCATTTATTCATTTTGATGTATGTTGTTTAAATCTAATACAATTTTGAAGTGCCGCAAAGAAACCCCCTTTCTGTTTTCTTCTTTTGTATCAGAGTCCTAAAATGTGGGGAAAACACACACACACACATATGCATGCTTTAGTTTTGCTGACCCTCCTGGGGCTGTTGGCTTCATCATTTGTGAGGAGACCTCTGAGTTGTCATCAATAATAAGTGAGGAAATCCTCTATTACATGGGTGTCAAACTCTTGCCCGGGGGCCAAATTTTGCCTCCAATGTCCCTTTTTTTTGACCCCCAAAGGAATCCTAAATATGAACTGCAGCTGGATTGGACATAGCGCTGCTACTACAATTCCCAGTATCACTCGGGTCTATAGACCAGCGGGCTCTCTGGCTATGCGTGGCCCCGCATTGGATTGTTTTATAGACGCAAATAATGCCGAGAATTTTAGTAGCAGTGCTATTTCAATGAAGAGGGAGTTTCAGAGGCGGGCCACTGATAAGATTTAGCTCCGCATTGGCCGCATCTGGCAATTCCAGCATTCCCCCTCAGCTGTACTTTTCCTTGCTACTCCAAGGCAT
>NW_027324332.1:0-1172 GCF_032062135.1 Pyxicephalus adspersus | reverse complement strand
GTGTAAGATCATCCAGGAAACAAATCATACTGTGTGACCCTAACTGATTATTAGAAAAAGCAAAGAGATATAAGGGATAAAGGGGAAAGGGAGAAGGGTGGGAACACCCAGAGATAACCAGCCATAGCATCATAAATCTAGAAAGGAACTAGAAGATCACACAAGTATAGATGAACAATCTAGGTCTCCAGAGAAATAATGATCAGTCCCAAGAAGATCAAATCCACTGGAGTTTGAATATCAAGTCATTAGGAATAGGCATATTTTCATAAGTCTAAAACCAGGATATTTTATGTTTCAGTTGGACAACTAAAAGAATAAAAGACCATCAACTCTTTGCAACTATTTTAGCAGCTGTGAAGAACAACAGAAGTTGAAATTGAGCATTAGTGCATTATGTTGATACTGAATTAGGGCAAGCTTTTGCAGATCACTTACCAATACTAGATATGCTTTAATCCAATATCGGCTAATTTTAGGGCATTCCCAATAAATATGATAAAGAGTCCCCAAGGCTGAAAAACCCTGGAAGCACATCTGAGATACATTTAGAACAAATTTCATCAAGCATTGGGGCATCATATACCAGCGCAACAGGAGCGTATAATTTGATTCATTTTGATGGTAAAACATTAATGCTACAGAGTTCTGTAGTAACCCAAACCTGTGTCCTGATCCAATGATTTGCCATGGTCCTCCCCCCAGTGGTACACATAGGTTAAAGGGGAAAGGTGTCTGCCCTAGTGGGAAGGCAGCCATAGCCTTCACATTGTTGTTGTTTAATATGCCTTTGAATGTGGGGTCTTGAAGCAAATCTTTTCAAAGCTGACCAAAATGCACAGGTAACTTATACTTTAAATAGTGGAAATTACAAAGTTTTAAATTGCAAGTACCAAAAGATTTTAGAGGGAAAGTGTTTAGGGGACTATGAAAAAGGCAGGACAGCATTGGTGGAAATCATGCTATAATTTCTGTTGAGTGCATAGGATACCCACAAGTTAGAAGAGAGTGGATTTTGTACACCTGGGGGGAAAAAGAGGTTACCAATATTGAGGAAAGTGGAACATAAGGTAACATAGGTCTACCAGAGTATTTAACAGTTTCTACAGCTGGCATGAATGTGATCTTGTGTTTTTACATTGGTTTAGTGTGCCAAGCCACCTTGTTGTGTA
>NW_027324331.1:0-1172 GCF_032062135.1 Pyxicephalus adspersus | reverse complement strand
ACATTTAAAAATAGTAATGACGGTGAACTGATTGCATTTCAATCTCTACAAAGTAAAACTCTGTAAACACTTTTTTTGGGCGAAGGATAAACTGTAGAGATACATTGAATATTTCAAATGTGCATATTGCCTCAATATTTCTTATTTTCTACTTGCAACATAATATTTATAGAATTAATTGGAATTCTGAAAACACTGGGGGTGACTCCTACATACTGCAGAAATGAGTAACCCTGCTTCGTTGGACATAAAAGCTGTGTCCTTGCCACTGCTTATGTGTATTAGGTAACTAGGTTACTGTTCCTTGACTCCTTTACCCCAGAAAGAATGTTTTATAGTAACTTAAAGTGTAATACTACATACAAATATAACAAGCATTTATAAATTTACAAAATGGATGTGAATTTTAAACATAAATTCTGTGCATGCATTATTGGCCTATCACAATATTTAGTATTCTGCTTTAGCAACTATATGTCTCCCTGTATTCTTGTTGGGATAAAGTATATATGTTATGCCATATCTGACACAGATCTTGTTAGCAAGTGTTTCTGCTGAGCTCTTAACCCTCTATTACAGGGGTGTCAAACTCTGGCCCGCAGGCCAAATCTGGTTTGGCACAACCTTTTTTTGGCCCCTAAAAGAATTCTTAATAAAAATTTCAGCTGGCCCTCCGCTACTGCAATCCGTAGTAATGGCAGGTCAGCTGCAATTCATATTAGGCTGCTGTTCTATAGATGTGAGTACAATGCCACTACTACAATTCCCGGCCTCTCGGTCTTTGCGTGGCCCCGCATTTTATAGACACAAGTGATTCTGGGAATTGTATTACCGGCATCACTCATGTCTATTGAATAGCAGCCTATGCGTGGACCCCTAGGAGTTTATACTGTGAGGTAAGCTCAATAATCAAGATGTATCGGGAATTATCACAGAGCTATTGCTATAATAATTGTTTTACTGTGCCAGAGAATGTGATGTGAAACCAAATGAATGCAGCAATTCATTTGGTTTCACATTGCATTCTCTGGCAGAGTAAAACAATTACCGTATTTTTCGGACCATAAGACGCACTGGACCATAAGACGCACCAGTTTTTTAGAGAAGGGAAATGAAGAAAAAAAAGATTCTGAAACAAATAGTGTCCTAAAATATTTTATGTGCATTAAAAA
>NW_027324330.1:0-1172 GCF_032062135.1 Pyxicephalus adspersus | reverse complement strand
CTTTACATTTTGTTTTGGTGTTGATATTCTGTTGTATTTGTTTTGTGATTTCACATGTATCATGTTACTCACATATTAGACCTTGGTTTTATTACTTATAACAAAATAAACTTTATGGATATTTTATGAATATTATTGTGCCAAAAAACTCCCTGCTTTTCTGGAAGTCTTCCTTCCTTGGGTATACTGTTGTAAACCCTTTTTCGATTTTTAAGGAGGTGTCAATTACTATCTTGGAGAATATTGGGGGTTTCCTATTTATTCCTAATAACATCTAAATATGTTTAATTTCCCCACTCTACTTTAAATTAAAAAAAAATAAAAATAAAATAAAATAAAAATCTGCCTGGAGTTTCTCTTTGGATGGACCTGATAGATGACCTTGTTTGGTGACTCTACATAAACAAGAAGAAGAAGATTTCCACCTATACATATGTTATTTATCACATAGGCCACATCCTTTATTGAACCCAGAAAAAAAGAATATACGGTGAAGAACACCAATTTTTGTAGCGGGATTTTTTAGGCCAATATCAACAACATATATTATAAAAATAACAAAATTTTATTAATAATTGCATAAAAAGGCTCATTTCCAATACATAAAACCACATAAAAACCATTATTATTACACACAATAATCTCTCTTTTCAGAGTGTCTCTGTGAGGATACATTCTGGGTAAATTCTCTACGAGTTTCGCGGAAATATCCGATCTGTTCAGAGTGTTTCTAAAAACACAAGCATCAGATTCTCTCTCCTGAGGAAGTGGATATTTCTGCGAAATGCGTAGAGAATTAACCCAGAATGTATCCTCACAGGGACACTCTGAAAGAAGAGATTATTGTGTGTAATAATAATGGTTTTTATGTGGTTTTATGTATTGGAAATGAGCCTTTTAATGTAAATATTATTAAAATTTTGGTATTTTTATAATATATGTTGTTGATATTGGTCTAAAAAATCCTGCTACAAAAATTGGTGTTCTTCACCGTATATTCTTTTTTTCTGGACTCTACATAAACATTAGAACAGTGCACAGTGATTGAGTGATGTTGTTGTTCGCAGCACATGTTATTAGAACAACATAGAGTAACGGTGATGTGAGAAAGCAATCCTTGTCCCAGGTGGCAGTTATGATGGTGAGTAATCCCAGAGAGGAAACTTGAGAGC
>NW_027324329.1:0-1172 GCF_032062135.1 Pyxicephalus adspersus | reverse complement strand
ATCGGGGAAACACGGTAGGCTAAAACCTAAATTTAGTCTTGTACAGGAATTGTGGCATATGCAGAACTAGTATGTAATACATGTATTAATTTACCTGCTAAGACCAGCTTGAATGCATGCAAATCCTCCCAGTGGGTCCAACAGGCAACATCAGATAGTAGCATTTTATTGTTATTGCTAGTCAGTACCCATATGTTCATGGGGAAGCACCTGGAATACATTGTTAAAAGATTAGAAAAAAAATACCCTAACCACAGTGGTTTTTCTCACACTAGTTATTCTTCTTTGCTGGACAGGTACATGGACCGGACTGTACAAAGGTATATCATTTTAGGGCCTGGTCCTGAAGGTGGACCTAGGACTATAAATATTTACCAAGAGGTAACCCAAGGCATAAGTGCAAATAGAAGAAAATGTAATAATTGCAAATCAGAAACAATTCAAAATCCCCCACCTCTCTTGGATTTTCACCCTAACATTCACTGAATTTAAACTAAACCAACCTATCCTCCTTTCCACAGGGGACGGTGTCATCTTATCCTCTGTTTAGGTCTGCAGTTGCCATGGTGTTTAAAAGTTTGAGAGCCACATAACAACATTGGAAACAGTGACAGTTATGCCTAGGGCGCGCCTCTAATGTACCATACACTGTGTAGGTGCCAGTAGGCAGCATGTAAATTGAAACACTTCAGAAAACAACATCAGTGTATTGTGTCTAATCTTGATAGATTGAGGGTTCCTCAATCTATTGGGACCACCAATAAAGCACACAGACCCGCGCAGGCTGTTCCCCTACAGCCCCCCTCACTAACGGTATTGCTGCAGACATTTCCTGATCCTAAGCGCAAATAGGAAATGACCAATCACACAGACAGTAATGTTGTCAGCTATAGATACACAGAAGGTAAAAGACTCGGCCATGTTGCCTGGCTGGTACAGATATTGCTCATTGCCAAGGTTATTAATGAGATGAAGACCATTAGGGCACTATTTTTCCACCAGAAAAGGTCAAAACTCTAGCGTCATGTGTCACTGCTTTACATAAGTAAAAAAAGAACATGGGAACAGAGAGATCAGGTATTAAGGTGCGTACACACTTCCAATTTTTATCGTTCCAATCGAACGACGAACGATCGATTGGGCAAAAAATCGTTCGTAAAAAAGTAACCAAC
>NW_027324327.1:0-1173 GCF_032062135.1 Pyxicephalus adspersus | reverse complement strand
GAGCAATGCTCTTTAGCCATTGAACGGCCACTGATAATGTAACTCTTGCACATGCGCAGGAGTTATATTGTCCCCAGCTGGCTCTGTGTGCATGCGCCATTTAGTGGAAGCCAATGTGAGCTATGTGTAAATTTTTGGGGAAGTTGTGTGAATTTTGTGAATACATTTGTAAATTGACCCAATAGTCACTAACCAGTTCTCACTTAAAAACAGAAGCTTTTTTTTTAGAGTAAGTATTTAAGAGGAATGCATATATATTAAGATCATGGAATAAATATTAGAATAAATTAATCACATAAATATGTATTCTTGCAGTTTAGTAAATTTTAAATATTCTAGTATTTAATATTTACAATATTTAATTGGTGGTGGAGATGTAGACCCGGTCTTTTCCTATGATGTTCTTTACAGCTCTGCACAGATTTTTGGATGAAGAGAAGAAACTTGAATGGAAATATTTACAGTTGTGCTCTACAAACTCCTGGCAAAACCCATAATGCTTTGTGAATGTTATTGTTAGGAGATGCTCACCTGTCTGGTGATTTTGTGTTGTGTGCCATCGTAGTATACAATACTGTTTATTCTGTCCAGCGATGTAATTTACAGAAGCCAGGTGAACAAAGATAGCAGCAGCCCCTGCTTCCCTTTAGCTGTGCAGCCTGATGTATTTTTTGGCATCCCCAGCATTTATTGTTGGGCTGTGCACAGCTGAAGGGGATTCTAGAGGCTGATCAGCTCCTGACTCCTGCACTGCCATAAGCTGCTGGGACTTTAAAACCACTCTGCTCCCAGTCACCAGTGCCTGTTGTAGCGTACAGCTAGGCTAATCTGTGTGTTTTCCTCTGATTTACTGTTGCTGACCTTGCCTGTTCCTGACCTATCGTTTGTATGCAGCCTGGACTGACCTTTTTCTTGTGACCCCGACTTTGCCCTGTGTACTGTGTATTCTGTGTATGACCTCTGCTCTGTATTCTGGACTTGGCTGTTGGAATTTTGGTACTGCTTTATCTGTGGGCTCCTGGCTTGCTGTCAGCCCATTCCCAGACACCATCCCTTGCGCTGAAACCAGTCTCCCAACGCTGAGTGGGGGCTTGCTAAAGGTGAAGACTGCAGCTTTAGATTGGGGGACTGGTTTCTGGTGAGGACTGGTGCTGACCAGTTATGCTATGGCTT
>NW_027324326.1:0-1173 GCF_032062135.1 Pyxicephalus adspersus | reverse complement strand
CATTTCCCAAACGATTAAAGTGTGCTTTCTATGACTTCAACTCCTAGGTTGGTTTGTAACCCAAACATGATGTGCTGAAATATGTAATGCATGCATTGTAAACAAATGTAAATACTCACACGTAAAGACATTAGCGATGAGTTCAGCTCTGACTCGACATTCCTCTGCTGTGCTTTGGGAGCCAGAGGCAGGATGTTGATGAACCTCTGGCTCGAGTTCCTCTGGAATGTCCAAGGAATCCCCATGGTGCAGACACAGGTTGTGCAGGATGCAGCATACCATGATGACTCGGGCAGCTTTCCACAGCGCGTATAGGAGCTCACCACCGGGCCGTGCCAAGCACAGAAACCGCGCTTTTAGCAGCCCGATGGTTTGCTCCACAATCCCCCGGCTTTTATGCAGAGCCTTGCTGTACTTATGCTCTGCTTCAGACTGGGGGTGACACACAGGTGTCGTAAGCCATGGAAGCTGCCCGTATCCTTTGTCAGCTGTAAAAAGACAAACATAATACATGTTAGTTCTTGGTATAGTAAGTGTTCTGTGAAAGCAGTGTAATGCTAGAGTTTTTTTACATAGGTCGCTAAGGGTTGTGCTCTTTGGTCACTTTATTGCTTTTTGGTTGTTAGGAGGCATTGGTACTATTGACTGCCACACTGAAGTACCGTGAGCTGTGAAAATAGTAATTCGACCAGGGCTTCCGGGAATATCTGAAAGTTAGTTCTTCCCCCATGCTCCCAATATTGTACAATATTTATAAAGTATTTGCTAAATTAGATATTAGCACAAAATATGACATATATACAATATAGGTCATAGCCGGGCATTCTGACAATGCAAAGGGACATAGCAACATAATAGGTGTCTTTAGGATTTGACTACTGTTAGTTGTATTACAGTAATGACATTATACATTAACTATTAACCAGCCCCCAGGCATTTCTCCAGAGATAATTTTCTGGTAGAGGGGTGTCTGACGCAGGAGATAGGCATCATGGCATGATCCTGGGAAACCTGTGCGTGCACTTGTAAGCCGTGTACCGGGGGCTTTCTAGGATACAGCGAAGTCACAAACAGGAACAGCAGCACTGACACCAGTTTATATAAAACAGAACGTACTTTACTGCGTAATATCACAATAAACAAAATTCCAAACAATAACACAAAGAAAATACA
>NW_027324325.1:0-1173 GCF_032062135.1 Pyxicephalus adspersus | reverse complement strand
CACTGCAAACAGCCAAACAATTTATTATATTTGTGAAAAATGTGCAAATGCATTCATTAAACACTATGGGTCTGATTTATCAAAGCTCTCTAAGATTGGAGAGGATAGACTATCATGGGAGAAGCTGGGTCAGTCAGGTTCTTCCATCATAGTCTATTTTCTCCAATCTTGGGCAGCTGTAATAAATCAGACCCAATGTGCTTGGTTACTTGGAACTCTTTTTAAATGTAAAAATCTAATTATAAAATCCTGTGTTTAGATAAATCTGTAGGCTGACATTACCATGGCTATATACGTGATCCAAGATAATTAGGAAAGAATATTCTTTACAGTTTTAGTCAAAATGCCACCCTTCTAGACAGCTTAAAGATCGCTGGTGTCATCTTACTGGCTCTGCCTAACGGCGTTGTACTGAGAACTATGCAGACACCATCAGATGAAAGGTCAATCAGCCAAAGCTCAAAGAACCCCAACGGAGTTTGCAGGTTCTCCCCGTGTCTGTGTGGGTTTTTTGTGGTGTACTGTGGTTTCCTCCCACATCCCAAAAACATGCAGTTAGGTTAATTGGCTTTCCCCTAAATTGACCTTAGACTACATTAATGACATATGACTATAGTAGGGGCATTAGATTGTGAGCTCCTTTGAGGGACAGTTAGTGACATGACTATAAACTTTGTACAGCGCTGCGTAATATGATGGCGCTATATAAATACTGTGTAATAATAATAATAATAATAACGACCCTAGAGTTCCAGATAACCCTTTTTAGAGTCCTGGCTCAATCCAACCAACTGAATTAATGGAGTAGTAGCCAAAGTGCTAAAGCTTGTAATATTGTTTTTAATCATTTATTTCATTAATAATCTTGCTATATGTCTAACAATTTGTGGAGTGTCAAACAATGTAGCCAAGTCCCTCCAGGGTCCCTCTGATGCAGATTCCTATAGTTTCTTGGACAACTCAACTCAATCTTTCTCTTTAAAACTAATGCCAATATGGGGGGTTAGAGACTAGATAGGATTCTTGATAAGGAATGGGGAGATTAATGTGCCTGTCTGGTATTTTTCAACCACTAAATTTACAGACAAAGGGGAAGATACTTCCCCCAGGGTGACATCATGATGCCAGAACCTGTCCACTCTCCAGAGTCCAGAGACACACAACCCCCCCCCC
>NW_027324324.1:0-1174 GCF_032062135.1 Pyxicephalus adspersus | reverse complement strand
AACCTTTCCCTCTTTACTGATATCTACCTCTCTGCTTTCAAACATGCCATAATTCTCCCTATCCTGAAGAAACCCTCACTAGACCCCTCCATACCTTCTAGCTAGCTTTTATCTCCCTTTTCTCATATGTCTCCAAACTCCTTGAACACCTTGTCTACAAAAACTCACCGATTACCTGAGCACCAAATCTCTCCTGGACCCTCTCCAGTCTGGCTTTCAATCTGCCCATTCCACTGAAACAGCCCTTACTAAGGGAAAAGGTCTCATGCTGCCTGTCAGCCATCTCATCATGGATGTCTGACCGATTCCTGAAACTCAACTTGGATAAAACAGAACTCATCATCATCCCCCCCCTCAAATTCTATGTCTCCCCTTGACATATTTCTAATGGTTATAACACTGTTATTTATCCCTCCCCTCAGACACGTTGTCTTGGTGTCACCTTTGACTCGGCCTTCTCATTTACCGCCCAATATTCAGAACATTTCCAGGTCCTGTCACTTTCATCTACACAACATCTCCAAAATCCACCCCTACCTGTCCCCTGAGACCACCAAACTCCTTGTACATGCTCTTCTCCTCTCTCATCTGGACTACTGTAACCTCCTCCTCTCTGGTATTCCACTAACCCAACTCTCTCCTCTACAATCTGTTATGAACTCTGCAGCCAGACTCATGCATCCTTCCCACCGCTCCACTTCTACTTCATTTCTTTGCAGTTCTCCTCATTGGCTTCCTTTTCACCTTAGAATCAAATTCAAGTTCCTGTGCTTTGTCTTCAAATCTGTACACAGCTCTTTTCCAACCTACCTTTCTGACCTGGTAGAAAAATACTTCCCTAGCCTCCCTCTTCGCTCCTCCAATGACCTACAATGACTTCCTCACTCATAACCTCATCACACGCATGGCTCCAAGACTTTTCTAGAGCGGCCCCAAGTCTCTGGAATGGTCTTCCTCGTCCTATTTGGCTTGCTCCTACCTTCTGCTCATTTAAAAAAGCACTAAATACCCATTTTTTTCAGACTTGCCTACCCGTCTTCTTCTGTCTCCTAAAACCCTCACTCCTTCTTTCATCCCCCACCTCCTAGAAACACAATACATACTGAGTACTCCTATGTTCGCCACATGTACATTCTGCAACTAATTCTCCTATGTATTCCTCATGTACATTCTG
>NW_027324323.1:0-1174 GCF_032062135.1 Pyxicephalus adspersus | reverse complement strand
GGAATGTTTTATGGTGTTTGCCTATTTGAGCTCCCGGCACAGTTTTTTGTGCATTTTCCTGATCTACATAACAAACCTACATAACAAATCATTGTTATGAACATACTAGGACTTAACTGATGATAAGGTAGATGGGGTCACCAACAGCTCATCCTGGGGCTCTTCAGGCTCACCTACGTCAAAGCTCAGGAGCTATTATCCAATCCTTCCCCTGCATCCTACATCCTACCAAATGTATCATGTACCATTACTCTCCAGAGACTGATGTGACATTAGAATTCAAGCTTCACTGATACAATGACTGATGTTACTGACCAGTGGCCTATTTTTAAATCATTTTCAGGCTCAGAAATGAAACCTAGCTGCCTTCTCTCACTCATCTCCCAGGCATAGATTTTCCACATTGCAGGATTGCCTGGTATACGTCATTGCAAAGTAGTGCCACCATGTCACTGAGTTCCCAAAGCCCTTGGCACACTTGAGTAGACCTTGGAGCTGCGGCAGTAAAGAAACCATAGACAAGGCAATGTTCCTCTTCAGGGAAAACGCTGTAATAATAACTCTAAATATTTACCTACTGGAAATACATTGGACTTCCTCTTGTTTTAGCTGCCTCATCAGTAATTTAGCATCTGGAATCTCATGTATCTAATTTTTTTTTTTAAAAGAGGAACTTACTGGAAGTGTGAAGAGGTTTTCACAATATTACTAAAACAACTGCAAATCTTTCTCCTTATTTTCCTGCAAAGCTAAGAACTTCATGTTAAACTTCAGCCAGCAGCGAAGCTAAGAAATATCTCACATATACTGCTCACTGGTGTGTTGTGTTAAGACACATTCATTTTATTGATATCTCACACCATATTACTGAATGCAGTGCTGCAATGTACAAAGTATTCCCATCTGTGTGCAGGGGATGCATAACTGGGAGAAAGTAGAGCCCCCACGCATTTAGTGCCAAACCCTCCCTCCCCCCAAACCATATCCCCTTAACCTAATATTACACCACACAAAATTGGTTAAATGGTCTTTCATTAAACAAACAAATTTAAACAACAATAAATATTTAAAATAAATACCCGTAAATAACATTATTTAACACATCAACAAATAATTAACCATAAATAACAATACACATACAATAATCAACTCCATTAAATTAACCTTGACTAAT
>NW_027324322.1:0-1174 GCF_032062135.1 Pyxicephalus adspersus | reverse complement strand
GAATGTATTGGAGAATATGGAAATTTCTATGGAATATTTGCTTTGTAAATTATTAGGTCATGTAATGTGCTTATTTTTCTTTTTTCCTTTTTTTTAAGGTTTGTGATTTCAGCAATGGACAAAGCTGTAAATAATGAGAGGGGCCATGTTTAATATATATCCAGCAAAATGGATAATGAATGGCAACTATTGTATACATTGGTCAGTTACCAAGGTTGTTACAATCACTAACCAACAGGTGTATACTTGCCATATAACTTTTAATTCCTTCATGTGCAACTTTGTTCCTTGAAGGAATCACAAACGCATAATAGTACAGGTAAAACACATTACAGGACAGTTAAACATTATTATTATGTAATGTATTCATTAGGGTGTATTATAAGTCATCTCACAAATTGGTACTATAGAAAAGAACTAGTTGATGTAAAGCTAGAATGTTACATGGAGTTTGCATGTTTTCCCGGTGTTTGGTGGGTTTCCTCCAATATTCCAAAAATATGCGATGAAGGTATGGACTTTGTAAAGTGCTGTGTAATATGTTGGCTCTAAATAGGTACTAGCTAATATTATAACCTTGTTTACTACCATCATGGATTTAATTTTATATTTCTTAAACTGCAGCAGGTTTAAATAGACATTATGACCATAGGAGAAAAGACACAGACATCATATTTACAAGTTGCTATTCTGCTTTATTTACAAAAAATAAATAGTGGTATTATTACCTATAGGCAAAATAGGTGGATATGAAATAGGTGATAAAGAGTAAGGTTTACCCAATCATGCATGCAATTTTGTTTTTAGAAATTAAAGGATTAAATGAAAAGTGATGCTCCAGTAATTTAAACAGATTGATGGCCATGATGTCCTGCTATCTTCTTTCACATCAGATTATAAAATTGACATGTCTTTGTTCTTACTGAAGCCTAATGCTTTTTGTTGCCTTTTGTTCTTAAGACTTATGATGAGAGGAGTGAGAATTTTCTTATCAAATAGTTTTCTGGCTTTTCAGATGTGCAGATCTCTAAATTGCTTTACCCATTTTAGCATGGGCATGGTGATTAGGGAAGGGGGGGTAGATTTTGTTCTGGAATGGGACAAATCCAACACACAGTACCTCCTCACAATCTCTCTACTCTCAAACAAATTAAGTGAATCTTTCATGATCATG
>NW_027324321.1:0-1174 GCF_032062135.1 Pyxicephalus adspersus | reverse complement strand
TTATTAAAGTGTGGGTTTTTCTAATTGTAATTAATGTTGAGATTAGTGATATCAGCAAACCAAGTTTTTACTTACAAATTTGGTTCTGCGCAGAATCAGTTTATTCGATCATGTTGTAGATGCTCAGTGCAGAATTTCATTCATATTTTAAAGTGCATACAAAGGTAAAATCTAAAGACACTGATTAGTATAGTTTATTGTAATAAAACAAATATATATATACAGAAGCAATTAATTTCTGATATATATTCTGATTCTTATATGCAGCAGAGCACTTCCAAACATTTGGTTCTCCTATTTTCATAGGAGCCTATCAGGACTTTTATTAGAGGAATATCCCAGTCAGTTCTGACCTCATCAGAAGCCTATTCTGACCAGTCCAGCCTCTAATTACTGGTTTACACTGATGGAATGGATGACAAAGTAGGCCTAGGCAAATGAACAGCTGCAAAATGCATAAGGGAATCATACATAACTGACCTGTCTTACATTTTTACTTTAAGGATAAGGTTATCAAGGTTTTCTCCCCTCTACACATACCTATTGATATTTAAGGAATGCTTATTTAAGCTTGTTAATTCCTATATAGCTTTAACAAGCATGTTTAGTTTTTTTTTAATCTGAATAAAGCCTAGGCTTGCTAAAGCAAAGGGTTGTGGATATCAATGATGATGCCCAAAAACTCAAGGAACTTTTCAAATTATATTTTAATCATAGCAACGAAAAGCTGACGCTAAAATGTGGCACTATTTCTCTTGACTGTTCTTGGTTACAGGATCATAGATGTGAAGCCAGGTTTTATCCTCAGTCAGTAACCTAGGCAAAAAGTCCTGTGCAGCTTCAAAATGGGCCAAAACGGCTTTGGATGCTTCAACTCGTTCCTTCTTCTTCACTGTTCAAACATTTCAGCACCCACTTTGCTGAAAGCTTGCCCATGTCTACGATAGTGGTGATAAGAAACCCAACACGCTCCCGTGAGATGTCAAGTGTCTAGGCTATCTTTTTTGCCGTTATTGGCCGGTCCTCAATAATCAGCTCATAGACAGCATCGCAGGTTGCCGGGTCAGTTGAGGTTGGGGGGCGCCCACTGCGGGGAATCATCTTCAACGGTGAAATGCCCAGTCTTAAATGAGATATCCAGGTTTTGATAGTGCTGTAGGAAGGACACTTCTCC
>NW_027324320.1:0-1174 GCF_032062135.1 Pyxicephalus adspersus | reverse complement strand
TCAAAAACTCAGGCTGCTCAGTGTTCAGCTGGATCTGTCAGAAATCCAATATCCCAATCCCTGCCTAAAATATATATAAAAAAGGTATGATTATTATTTTTTCCACATTTGTCAAAAAACCCAGCTTTATGATAGGGTTGATCCAAAAAAAAAAAAAAAAATGCTCTTTTCTTAAGAAGGGATGAATATTACATTTGGACTTTTGATGTATTTATTAAAAGCAGCAAGTACATAGCAGACCTTGCTCTCTTTCTGCTGTCAAATCAAGCCGTCCTTTCTGGAATTCAGCTGCTTTATCAGCCTGTCAAAGTATTTGTTTACGCGGCTCAGTTCTTGTAGTGCAGGTCTTTAAATGACAACTACATTGTAAATCTGACATGGAAATAAGAAGTTTTGTATATACTAATATTTCAAAGGCCCACTATACTGAGAATAATAATAATAATAAATGTATACATGAATAATAATTTTCTATTGTTTTTCTTTTTTCATAAATACATACCTTAATACAGTTTGCCAATAACTGAATAGAGTACTGGTCTGTAGTGGAATATAGGGGTGAATGGGCTGGGTGTTTCTGGGTTTGTGGGAGGATGATTATTTTTCAATCAGATCACATCACTTATAGGTTCCATAAAAGCTCTTTGTGTGTTTTATCACATGGTTGCGTCCAAGTGATTTGTGTACTTTGCACTTCTAGCATGCATTGTGAGCCTTGGCTGTGAAGGGATACTTTCACAGTGCAGTTCCCTAACTCTTCCACCGTGAAACTTTTGACATTGCTTCAATTGTTATTCCTCTTCTTGCACGTCTTTGTAAATGATTTTCAAGCATATGCAACACAGCTTTTGAAACCTTCTACGCTGTAAGGGAGCAAGTGAATAGCTTTTAGTTCTCTTCTGCAGCTTGCAACATTTCCAGTTTCCCTTTAGCAGTGAATGGTGTCTCAGCATCACTTGCTCTATGTGCAGCTGAAGGGAATTTAGAGTTTATGCTTCAGTCAATGAGCAGAATAGTTCCTGGTCTGAATCCTGTGCTGCCATTGCTGCAAGAATTTTATACCTTCTGGGCTCCCAGTTACCAATTGCCTGTTGCAGCTTTAAACTGGGCTGACCTGCTGTTGGTGTGTTAATTTGTTGGATTTACTGTTGCTGACTCTGCCTGTTTCTGACCT
>NW_027324319.1:0-1174 GCF_032062135.1 Pyxicephalus adspersus | reverse complement strand
ACCCACCGCCCCACTCTGTCACCAGGTCACTTTGTGGTCTCCTGATGCTGCTGCTGCCATCTCCACACTATGTCACCTTGCCACTCTGTGGTATCTTCCTGCTGCTGACGCCCACTCCAGACTCTGTCATTGTGCCACTCTGTGGCCTCCTGATGTTGCCACCACCTCCACACTATGTCATTGTGCCACTCTGTGGCCTCCTGATGCTGCCGCCACCTCCACACTATGTCATTGTGCCACTCTGTGGCCTCCTGATGCTGCCGCCACCTCCACACTATGTCATTCTGCCACTCTGTGGCCTTCTGATTCTGCTGCCACCTCCAGACTCTGTCATTGTGCCACTCTGTGGCCTCTGCCTGATGCTGCTGTTGCCTCCAACTCCAGACTCTGTCCTTGTGCCACTCTGTGGCCTCCTCCTGATGCTGCTGCTGCCGCCACCTCTAGACTCTGTCGTTGTGTCACTCTGTGGCCTCCTGATGCTGCCACTAACTCCAGACTCTGCCATTGTGCCACTCTGTGGTCAGTTATCCCTGTGGTAAATTTTCTGACACCTCTTAACCCAAAAGTAGGAAGGATTAAGAGGCCCTACGTTCACGGTCTGTATTCATTCTTAAAATCCTGATGCTGCTGCCACCTCCAGACTCTTTCATTGTTCCACTCTGTATCATCCTGATGCTGCGGCCACCTCCAGACTCTGCCATTGTGCCACTCTGTGGCCAGTTATCCCTGTGGTAAGTTTTCTGACACCTCCTGCTCCTAACCCAAGAGTAGGAAGGATTAAGAGGCCCTACTTTCACGGTCTGTATTCAGATTGACAATCAAGATCAAATGTGTTTTTGCCCTTCTGCTCCACGGGAGGATTCTGTCCTCCCTGAGCTTGCCCTAGGACACCTGCCTTACCGTTTAACAGGTGTACCGCCCCAGTTAAACCCCCCACCTGTCACTGTCCTCAGAGTGGGTCGCACCTGGCGTGCGCTGGGCGCTTGGAGCCAGAAGCAAGAGCCCCTCCGAGTCAAGTCCCCGCCTGATGCCACACATCAGATGCCAAGTGCTCCCTTATTTCACCTACCTTCTTCAGTGGGTACTGGTGTTGCCACCCACCGCCCCACTCTGTCACCAGGTCACTTTGTGGTCTCCTGATGCTGCTGCTGCCATCTCCACACTATGTCACCTT
>NW_027324318.1:0-1174 GCF_032062135.1 Pyxicephalus adspersus | reverse complement strand
TTTTTGCATTTTGCATAGTATCAATTTCCTTTTATTGATTGTGTGTTGCTTTGTATGGTATAGCGAAGAATTGTAGTACATGGATGGATACAATGAATGTTTCTTATGTGAATCATAAGACAATGATCAGTTTGTGTGGCCCCTGTACAGTTCACATATATATTACTGTAAGCTAAAACATTGGAAGCAAACATAATGGTATTATTTTGTACTTGTTTTGAGAGGGAAAACGCTAACAGCTAAATGAAATTAAAACAAGCATCCTGATATTCAGCCACTGATTATTCACATGGCAGGTCTCCTGTGCTAAATTGTTCATTTTAAGCGGACCCTCCAGCCCCCCTTCCATAATTAAAGATCTAACATTTTCCTATTTCTAGCTTGATGACAATAATCAATTTTAATTCGCTTTAAATGACACTCAATGCACTTGTGTGATTGCTATTTGCTTGCGGAAAGCATAGAGGCTGGAAGGAGAGGCGTCTTGTGCTGTTTCATCCAAGGGCAGTCAGTGTGTTCCCATGCTGTGTGCCCATGTGTATGCCCTGGCTGTACATGCGCTGCCCACCAGGATCTATATTGGAGCTCCCTACCCGGCCTGGATAGCCCTCACCCTGCTGCCTAGGAGGATGGATGGGGGGCTGGAGCCGTCAGCAGCAATCCTTTCCCTAAGAACTGAAAGGCTGTCTTATTCCAGATCATTCCCATTACAGTTATGACAGCTTGTCTTTTTCTTTGGCAAATAGAAAAGATGTTTTATCCCGCAGCCTGCCAGAACCAAGCCTGAGGAACTTTGTGTATGTCTCTACACATGGATCTATTATCTGTTCCAGATTTATTGCACAGCTCCATATCTAGTCCACAGACTTCAAAACATTTCTAGGAGTTTGTTTAGAAATATTTTCACACAAGATTCACACACATTTTTCGCAAAGTAGTGCGTTTTTCTCATTGAATTCAAAAGTTGTATGCGTCCTGGATGAAAATATTTAGGACACCTTAAAGAACACATAAAAAATGTATTAGGTATTTTTTATATGTCTACCGCAAGCGAGGTATATATATAAGTATATATATAATATATTAGTCTGTATATATATATATATATATATATATATATATTAGTGTGTGTGTGTATATATATATATATATATATATACATATATATACACAT
>NW_027324317.1:0-1174 GCF_032062135.1 Pyxicephalus adspersus | reverse complement strand
GATCCAGCAAACCTGGAATGGATTTCTTCAAAGAAATTTGCTAGCAAATGTTTTGCATTGTGGACCAGATCCATTCCAGGTTTCCTGGATCACCCGGATTCACTGATTAACATGTATTTTCTCCAGCCTTGGAGAGCTTTAATAAATCAGGCTAAGTGACTGCTCAACTTCTACACTGGGTTGTTAATATTGTGATCAGCTGATATGATTGTCTTGTTCCTTTAAAATTGGAAATGGTAAAGTAGACCAAAAAAGGTAAAGTAGAAAAAAATATATATTTCTTGTGGTCACGTTAATAAAAAAAATCCACATCACCTGTATACCACAGCAAATCTTTGTCCACAAAGCTAAAACAGATCTCCTTTTGAACATTTATCACCAGAATAGGTGTTCCTGTTGGAGTAATCCCTATCTGTACTTATTATCCTTACTAAAGTGTCCAATGACCTCATCAGAGCTAAGTCTTAAGGCAACTTTTCCCTGCTCCTTCTCCTTGATCTTTCCTCTGCTTTTGACACTGTTGATCATCCCCTTCTAATACAAATCTGATTGGCTGAGGAAAGCTTTCCTCAGCCAATCAGAGAGCACTAGAGGTTTTGAATAGGGAGACTTGTCCCTATTTGACCTCTAGTGCCGGGGATCGCACACTGAGCTGATAAATGAATGCAGCCGGCGCTGCATTCAGCACAGCCCATCATTTTTTTTTTTTTAATTTGAGCTCAATCGGCGAATTTACACTGGCTATTCTCGCTTACAACTTCAGTGCGCATGAATGGCTGATTTCGCTGCGAGATTGAGTTTTAAAAAACTCGCTCATCTCTAGCCCCAACCTTTTGCAGCTTGCCGACCACTGAATCTACGGACTTAGTCCTGTGTCACTCAAAGGGGAAAAAACAACTCGCCGACCTTCCTGAGCCTGCGATCCAGTATGCCGGACCAGCATACAGAGCTGGCCCCTGGGGACATTGTGACTCCTGCGCGTGGGCAGTAGGTACATCATTAGTGGCCATCCAATGACTGAAAAGGATTACCATTTGCTCTGTTGTGGAATTGTGGTCAAGGTGGCACTTTCCAAGGACACAGTGATAACAGGAGCCTGAACCTGTCATCTATGCAGGGTGCCTGCAAACAGGTGTGTCTGTGCCACAATCGGCAGGTATGTTGTGCACACTTC
>NW_027324316.1:0-1175 GCF_032062135.1 Pyxicephalus adspersus | reverse complement strand
GTTTTGTTTGTTTTGGTTAGAAATAATATAGATTAGAACCTCTAATGCAATGTTTCTCAATTAGGGTTCCTGCTGAGGTTGCTGGGGGTTCCTTGAGAAATGGGCAGATTATGACAGTTTAAGTTACACCAATGATCTTTTTGACATTCATCCCAAGTGCCTTCAATGTAAGAGCCATTTTTCCTACTGACCCAAATACAAAAGTACTGTGGGCTGTGAATATAATAGTTATAGCAGTGGTTCTCCAATGACCTGAAAGTTTTTTCAAGAAACCCCATATTATAAAGGTAGAGAAACACTGCTCTAGTTATTTCTATAAAATAGCACTAGCAATATGTGAATTTTGTTTCTTTTGTAAAAACGATTGTATATATTCTAAAAATGCAGTACAAGGATTTTAAAATAAGCTCTCAATCACTTCTATAGCTATAGCAATGCCAAAATGCTGCAATCAATAAAATAAAACCCACAGGAAAAGAAAGTTAATAAATATACACATCTTATCACATTCATCACTGTGCTCTGCTTATTAATTACAAGTAGATAGAGAGGGCGAAGGCACACTAAAACTGGTGTTTTTTTATTGATGCCATTCATTGCAGTTGGTAGCTGAAAGCCTAAGTATTTCCCTGCTCCAACTTATAGCTGGGCTTAGAAACAGCTATTTAAGCAAAAAAAAATCTAACTAACAAGTCACAGCAAATACTAAAATATTTAGCTTTAGCTTTATTAGCTTTAAAAGACATAGTTGTCTTTTACTTTTTTATAATATTTTGAAAAAACTTACTTTTATTTGTCCTTTAGAACAAGGATCGCTGCACACAGATCGAACCATTTCACTTTTATTCATCTGCATCTTTTCATCATAAATAGTTAAATTTCCTTCATGCCAAGTTCCTACAAGAACATAATCGTAGTGGCTTGGCTCGATGTATTGAAGATTCATGATATCATATCTAAAGTTGGAAAGAAATGATTGTTACATTTAAGGTTCCTCTCATCTGCCATTCGTATCGTTATTCACATTTCATTCTCATCTTTATCTTCCATGTGTGTATAAATGTTTTTACAGAGACTGACAAAATAACCGATGCACGTCATAGACTGGGTGATCCAAAAAACATGGAATGTATTTTTAAAAATCATTTGCTATTTGCTAGCAAATGTTTTGAATC
>NW_027324315.1:0-1175 GCF_032062135.1 Pyxicephalus adspersus | reverse complement strand
TCTTTGAACGATCGTGTCGTTATCTGTATGTACAGGATCGGTGCTATACGATCGTTCGCAGATATCGTGCAGGATCGTTCGTTTACAAACGATAATAATTGGAAGTGTGTACGTAGCTTTAGTCTCTTAGAAGACTGGCCAACCATTAATGACACACATGAGCAGGCCATGGAAACAAAATGGGAGGTCAGACTATCCAAGATCAGTAACTAGGAGATCCACAGATATACCCAGCACAGCAGAGGCTAAGTCCAGGGAACAGAACCAGTAGTCGTATATGAAATGCAGCCAAGCGAGGTATCTAAAATTTTAACACTGAAGCAGAATTGGGTCGCATGCAAATTTCTGTCCATGCAACTAACAATCACCAGGTCAGAAATAGGCAGCAGGTTCGCAAAGTGAAAGTCACACCATGACCAGAAAAGACGAGCCTAATGCTACAACTGGCAATCAGTGACTGAAGCCTGAGAAGCTTTATAGGATTAGTGGCCAGATTGGACAGGCCAGGATCTATTCTGCTCATTGCCTGCAGCACATTTAAACATGAACACCAGAAATTGCAAGAACAGCCCAAAAGTGCTTACTAGGGATGCTGAATTAGTCACTGGGTAGAGGCCAAAAGTGCACCTGTGTGACCAGGGGGGTCAGGGATGCGACACTGCCAATAGATGGTCTGGTTGTGTCTAGGAGCAAGGATGTTGCTTTCCCGGCATGACTCTCTGGCCGACCATTGCGAAGCACAGTGAGGTATCGCATGAAAATAAGTACCTACTAACATGTCACATATGGTGAAATTAGGTGTAGATATTTGTTTTAAAAATTAAGCTTTAAGAATAAATGGATGATCTGATTTATTTAAAGGCCCACAAAACTTTTTTCTGTTCTTTTTGATGGTGCAGTGGTGGGAATAGGCACAGCCTGGCTCTCACTGTCTTAGTAGTGAGAGCTAGGGGCCACAAACCACAAAATATATTCTGGATATGTGAATCAGCTGTTGCATATTAGCACAATACTGTTAGGAAGTTATATTTAGGGATCTAAACCACACTGCAATTGGAAACATATTATGTTTGTACTAAACATTTAAAAAAACAACATTGGTCTAAAACTAGATTCCATCATGAAACTGAAAAAAAGGATGCAAAGAGTACGCTGTATTTATATTGTATATTGCC
>NW_027324314.1:0-1175 GCF_032062135.1 Pyxicephalus adspersus | reverse complement strand
ATGGTGGTGCAGGAGTGGGAAGGAGGTAAGAAAACTTCAAGACTTTGTTAAACTGCATGGACGTATCAGTTTTTATTTTTTTTTAAGTCTAATTCCACTGTAAATGATTAACTCCAGCCTTATCTTCACTTTTGCACAGTTGTACAGGCATCTTTTCTGTACTCTCTGATTTATTTGCACACAGTCAGCTTTTCACAGTGTGCATTAAAAGCTGGCTGAATGACCTCCAGTATCATCTAGGCTTTCTATCTCCAGCTCTACTGTTCTCTCCTGCCCCCTTTATTGATTGAATTGAATTTTTTCAATCACAGAGGTTCAGCGTCCAAAATGGACATTACAGCCAGGATGACTTCCTGTGTGGGAGTTCATTCAGTCCCAGGAATTCTGGTAAACCAGGATTGCCAGATACCCTGGCAACCAACACTGATCTGCTGATACACATCTTGGCGATTTTGACAGTTCCATGGAGCACTCAGGCAGGTAAGAATGTCTATTGAAGAAGGGACATCACCTGTCCCTTTCTGCAATAAAGCCATGCCTGATCCCAAATTTTCAAAGTATATCTGGGATGTTCTGGGATCAGGCATGTAATGATAACAGAAAAGTTTTATTTAGTAATGCTATTACCATTATAACAAATCAGAAAAAGAGAAACTGGGAAAAACAAAAAATATTAGTAGATAAAATTTCACCTCTGGTCATGTTGTAGGTATGTAGAATGCTAGGAATGGATCTGGTAGCATGAGTTGTGAAAAGCAGCAGTGCAAAGAAAGTTGCTGTGTTAAAAGCTAGGATCCACATTAAGGAGTTTATTTGTGAGCACTATATGCCCAGCCGATATGTAAGGTTGCATGTCCTCTTGCATGCAGGTGTTTGATGTTGGCCAAAAAAGGGGACATGGACAGCGTTTCAACTAATTACCTGCCACCTTTTAATAATTCCTAATAAGGCTTGCTGCAAAATAGTACTGTATATCTCATACATGACAAAGACAGAAGTATGTTTTTAAAAAACACATACTTTCAAATACATATGTCCTAAACTTTTATATTTTACATTTTACATTTTGTATTCCTCTCTTAAAATGTGTTCTTTAAATCCCCTAAGTGCAAGGACCACTCTGTTTATATATTGCACCATATTTTAATTACATCAGGAGCCAGTTCCTGTTCTCT
>NW_027324313.1:0-1175 GCF_032062135.1 Pyxicephalus adspersus | reverse complement strand
ATTTTCATGTTTATATATTCATTTATGCCATATTTAATATTTGCCTAAAATAAAATGTGTACCAGTTGGTTGATGTGGTATAAACATAAAAAATATATATAATATTAATAATATATAATATAAAAACTATATTGGTGCCACTTTATGATATATTTGCTACTAGGGGTAATTTACCACACCTAGGTTTCTTCTTTCCTCTGTCTTGGCACCTATAAGACCCTGGTCCAGTAACAGTACTCGCCAGATGCCAGTCCCCTAATCTAACGCTGCAGCGCTTCACCTATAGCAAACTCTCGAGTCACTGGTTGTGTTTCCCAGCACACGGCTGCCCCCAGGACTTAATATGGAAGGGATGGCGTCTGGGGAAGGGCTGGGAGAGCACCAGGAGTCCACAGAATAAGCAGTACAAAGTTCTTCAGAGCCAAATCCAGAGATCAAGCCAGGGTCATACACCGGTGATCAGACGAGGTTACAGACGAGGTACCAACAGACGAGGTACCAACAGGGGTGTAGTTTTAAAAAAAGAAGAGGGGGCACGGTACGTGTCCATCCTACTACACCTCTGCCAAGTTTCACTCAAAGGGGAAGAAACTTCCCTCAGAGTGATGTCATCATACCAGAACCGGCCCACTCTCAGGCTGAGCCTGGAATTCTGGGAGACATGTTCCGCGGCTCTGGCTGGTGTGCCCCCCCAGCAGGGTCCCGAGGGAGGGGAATGTACAGAGCCGCAGACCACCAAGAAATTCAAAATAAGAGTGGGCATGCTTGCCCTTTCCTGAAAAAAAAGTGAGGGCACAGCCTGCCTCACTACATCCCTGGGTACCAAGGGAATAGCATAAGAAGAGCAAATTGCCGGTCCAGGCTGCGTACAATCAATAGGTCAGGAACAGGCAATGGTCAGCGACAGCAAATCAAATAAAACACACCAGCAACAGATTAGCCCAGCTAAACGCTACAACAGGCACTGGTGACTGGAAGCAGAGAGGTTTTAAAGTCCCAGTAGCCAATAGCAGCGCAGGATAGGTGGTGCTAGGGATGCCGATAAAATACATCAGGCTGCACAGCTTAAGGGAAGGAGGGGCTGCTGCTATTTATTTATTCTCCTTGCTGCTGCAAGTGACATTGCTGGACAGAATAGGCGGTGTAGGATACAGCGTTAGTGAACAGCACGGTAT
>NW_027324312.1:0-1175 GCF_032062135.1 Pyxicephalus adspersus | reverse complement strand
CTGCAACCAAGGGATTCTAGTGTTAGAATAGTCAAAAAGTTCTGATGTTGCTATTAATGTTCATCAGGTGTCACTTTTGTTTTTCTTCAATCCCTGCAGATATATAGTCAGATGTTGCTATAGTTAGGTGGGCCAATTGTCATTCTAAATGCAAATCTGTAAAATGTCACTAAAATCAAGTATGTCAAGTGATGTTAAAGCCCTTTAATTTGAGTATTGCTACACTTAAGTGTATGAAGCACAACAAGAATTGCTAAAGTCAAGTGTATGAAGCGCATCAGGTATTGCTTAAGTCAATTGCAAAACATGTTGTCGGTTGTCATTATAGTCACATGGGTTATCTGATGCTGCTAGGAAGCTTTTTAATGATAGGTGTTACTATAGCCAAGTTTGCTTGGTTTCACAATACCCAAGGTGTTAGGAGTCAGCATAGTCATGTAGGTAAGACGTCACTACACTCTGGTGTCTTAGTTGTCACTATAGTCTAGTGCACCAGGTGTTTCTACAGTAAAGTTTGTCAAGTGTTTGTTTTAGGTTTTAATACAGTCAAATGCATTAGGTATGAATATAGCCAAGTGGGTCATCAGTTACTACAATCAAGCATTTTAATGATAATTTTCACTACAGTTAGGTATCACTGTTAGGTATGTTACATGTCACTATAGTCAGTTGTTTTAGGTGTTACTATAGTCAGGTGTCAACAAATACAAATACGTTTGTCAAGTGAATCCTTTATCAAAAGCCAAGTGATTCAGGGATTAGTGCAGTCAAGTACATCAAGGATGCCACTATACTTGAATGTGTCAACATTTTAGTTTAGTAAGTCAATTATCTCTTAAGTTCAAGTATATTATGTGGCATTTTGGTCCTTTGGTGCCATTACAGTAAAGTGTGTCCGTTGCATTAGGAATCAAATTCGTTAATTGAAGCAGAAGTCACTATACTCAGGTATCATTTTAGTCAAGTACATCAGTTGTAACTACGTTCAAGTGTACTAAATGCATCAGGTGTCACTTGGACCATCTATTGTCCACAGACTCTGTTGTTGTCAGTGCCATCCTAATAATTCATATATCTTGGTATATAGGGAGAGTGGGATATAATAAAATGTATGACCTTATGTAGTTGTGCTAGACAATATGACCTCTATGATCTTCCCCCACTGTTTATATAAA
>NW_027324311.1:0-1175 GCF_032062135.1 Pyxicephalus adspersus | reverse complement strand
TGATATCACTGTATTAGGATGTATGTCCTGCCTTAGTCTACATAATATGTTGGCGTTATTTCCCTAGATTTTGTACTAGTTTGTTATAGTTGAATGGGCATTCCATACTATGGCGCCTGTATGTCTTAACTTCACTTCTCCTGTTGGATTCTTGGGCCACCATTGCTGCATGAGTATTTCATACATTAATAGACCCCTAATGTGGGTGCTACAACATTCTTTTTCATCCTCAGGGCGGCTATGCTGGTCCGGGTGTCCATATTACAAAGTCACTTTAATCATAAAATAATCTCAGGGTAGCCTTTTGCAATTATGCACATTATGTTATTACGTTTATATAGCAGTGCCACTGGAACTGTTCATTGGGATCGTGCCTGCCTCTCACACGTATGCATACTATGTTATTGCATTATTCCCCTAGATTGTGTACTAGTTGACGTTTGTTTAGATGAGCATTTCAGATTTTAATCTTTGTACGTCTTAAACGCATTTCTTCCAATGGATTCTTGGACCATCATCTCTATATCAGAACACAATCGATGGAGGGTTCCCTTACGGGGACACTCTCACATTTAGATGTGATAGATACAATAGAACAATACATCCTTAGTCAGTGTAGCTATGCTGGTCCAGGCATCTGTATGGAAATGTCATTTGATTTATAAATTGTGTTTGTGGTTGTTTCATGCAATGCTGCACAATAGGTTCTGCCACTATTTCTATCGATTCTATGCTAGTAATATAAGGGATTGCTCGAGTCCCGCTTTGAGTCGTCAACTTACCCACATAGGTGAAAAAATGCATATTCTTTTAATTCAAGAAACGCACTTCCAAACTGGGCGGAGATCTTAATCTTGCTCTCGACCCTAGGATTGAACCCTCATCTGAGAAAACCTCTACTTCTTATTATAAACTTAATGCATTCTGATCTAAACTTCAGGAGCTTCAAATGGTTGATACTTGGCGAACTTTGAACCCTAGGACCAAAGATTACACCTTCTATTCCAATCCACATTGTGTATACTCATGCATTGACTACATCTTAGTTAGCCATAGAGCTTTAGATTGGCACTCTTCGGTGTCTATTGAGAGCTGTCTCTGGTCGGACCATTCCTCTGTCCCTTTGGTATTATTATTACCAAACCAAAGCAGAAAGGAATGGTCTTGGAAATGCA
>NW_027324310.1:0-1176 GCF_032062135.1 Pyxicephalus adspersus | reverse complement strand
GTCAGGGCAGGCAGCAGGCAGAATGGTCAGTAACAATCCGAGGTCAGGGCAGGCAGAGTTCAAGCAGAGTCAACTTCAGACCAGGTCACTATGGAGATGACAAAAGCAGGTAAACTTAACCAACACAAGGACGCACCCAAGCTCACTGAGTTCACAGAGGCTTATAGCGGGCAATGGTGTACAGGACAGGGTCTCCTTAAATGGCCAGAGTGACCAATGACCTTGCGCCACCTGGCGCCGTCTGATAGGAGAATCACTGAATCCCCTGCGGCCGATTTGCCGCAGGGAATTCAAACTAATTATGTCCCGCCCCGGGGAGAGGCAGCCGAGTGCCACGCCCTCCAGGGGTACAAGAGGGACGCATTGTAGCACGTGCACCTCTTCCCACAGCACCCCTAGGACGTGCACTACTTTGCACATGCAAAGGAGTGCTGAGAGCAGGAGTTTCAGTAACCACGTCCGAAGGGATGCAAGGGATGCAACAGTAGATTGGCCAGGACGGATCCCTCCGCCTGCAGAGAGAGACACACTGCGAGCAGAGCAGCAGCCTCGGCCATGCTGCCTGCTACAGCGGCGTCTCCCTCTGTGGCTGGGATCCCCAGGGATACCGCGGGCTCACAGGACGGGTAAGTTCCTTACACTATTCTTTTTAACACTACCGAAAAACTTTTATTCTAAAGAAATGTATTGAATGTGGTTATTTGTATACCCCATGGTAATTTAAAATACCATATGATTCACATTACCTACCTATACCACTGGCAGTACTTGTAGCAGAGTAATTTCTTCCATATATTCTTTCAGTAGGACAAGATTGATTCAATAAAATAGTTAAGGCCGTTCACTTAGCAACATGAATAATCAGCCTGCAAAGGATATTTTTTAAGTGTAGTGAATAAAGTGACTCAATGCAGACCTCAAGTCATGTAAACATATCCAAGCTTTTTATATTTCCTTGCAAAAGTCATTTTTGCAAAGTGAATTTTTAGTATATTCACCAAACTAAGTAAGTAAATTATCTCTGTTTAATGATAATTCACTTTGGTAAGTAAACAGCCTAAACCCCTAAGCTAATCAACCACAGTAAATGAAGAAATCTGTCATAGAAAACTGAAACCTGCCTTGTTCTTTTATCTATATATCTTATACATTTACTTGCACAGCATGAAATGTAGA
>NW_027324309.1:0-1176 GCF_032062135.1 Pyxicephalus adspersus | reverse complement strand
CCTTTCAAAAGATTATATTGCATTAGAAATGTTCCAGGTAGGAGAATTTCATGGTGAATTTCAAATGTTGGTTGATACACCATCTGCATGCTGTATTCATCTTCTTGGTATTCAGATGAGAAATTCTCAGTCTTTGTAACGCCTGAGATATTATAGTAGGAAAAGAAGTGGAGTGTGACACTTATGTTAATCTGCGTCCTGCTGTGGAAACATACACAAAGATTCCATTACCACACTTATTAAACTGCAGTGCACTTCATCTTGATTGTAAACTATAATAGGCTGAAAACACTTGATTCCACCCTGTTTGCCAAACAGCATGATGCTTGCCAAATGCTTTCATTCAATCTAGCAAGGCATAGGAGTCTCAGCGTTTGTAGGAAACTTACATTTTATAGGTAGTATTTTCTTAAAGTGAGATAAATGCAAATTGAGTTTTTAGTATTTTATATATACGTGAATTATGAGGGTATATATAATTATAAAAAATATGTGACCTTCCCCTACAAAATCCTCTATAATATACAGAACAATATTCACTACTTATAGGGGACAACTATATGAACATTCGCTCAGCATTTATCCGGTGGCATGTCTACTGACATTTGTAAACATAATTCCTTTAGAGAAAAAGGTCCACAATTGAACTGAACAAAAATGCTAGGGAATATAAGGATATTCCCCTAATGCACAAATGGCCATACCACAATCAAGTATACAAATGAAAACTGTAAGTTTATTCTAAATACAAAAATATTCATAATACAAAAAAAGTTACTGGTAACATACACATGACATACCAGCAATTATAATAACTTAAGAATAGACTCCACCAAACCAGCTATAGGGAGGGTGGGTTGTAGGGTAGGTAAAGCTTTGCAGTTGCCCAGGACCTCCACCTTCTCCATTGTCTTAACTGTCAAAATGTATCTGCTTGTTAATGCACACATCTTATCAGCCAATCACATCGGGGCAACCTAATACATATAGACATTGTCAATATAATCTGTTGAAGTTCATGGGGAAGAAAGATGATTTAGGTGACTTGTAGCGGTTGTTGGTGCCGGACGGGCTAGTCTAAATATTTCAGAAACTGTTGATCTGCTGGGATTTTCAAGCACAACCAGGATTTACACTAAATGGTCTGAAAAAAGAGAAAATATTTAGTGAGCAGAA
>NW_027324308.1:0-1176 GCF_032062135.1 Pyxicephalus adspersus | reverse complement strand
TAAAAATATCCAGAAATTGTAGCCCATAGGGTTCATTGTCTAAAGATAAAGGTACATATAGATGTATTGTGAGCCCCATGTATAAACATATTGAATCAGTACTACAATTTACCTTTCAGGTGATAAATACATACAACACAGTTTTGATATATCTACTTCTGTGTGAATATGGCAACTTTTATTATGTTTAAAAACCAAATGGACCATGAAGATTCTGATTTCTGATCATATACTAGATGTCATTGGGGAGGGGAGAAGAATAGATAGGACACATCTCAGTATAGAGGGAGGTAATCATTTTGATAATTGATGGATGTACTGGTCAATGCTGAAATTCCAGGCATTTTATTGCTGCTCTTACTATAATCCTATTGTGTTATTTTGTGTTTATTTTGTTGACTTTGTACGTTTAAATCTGTATTTACTATATTTAAGCTGAGCTTAAAATAATAAACATAATTTTTGGTAGAAGAGACAAGTCAAGAATTTTGCCGGGAGACCAGAATGCTGCCAAGAATGGAGCTGAGTGGTGGGTCAATATAATTCCAGTGTGCATGGTTTGGGTATATCTTCACTGTCTGACAATGGGGGCCATTAAAGATTCGGACTAAAAAAAGACTGCCAGAAGATAACTGTGACCATATATGATGAGACAAGGGAAGGCACGGTTTTCTTTTTGCCTATTAAATGAGTTGAAACTCTGCTGAATTCAACTATTCAATCATATTCAAGCAAATATACTTCTTTATTAGATTTCCTTGCATGCAATTGGGTATTTTTAAAAAGGGAATTTTCACTGCATTTACTAAGTTAATTGAAAGATTACTTGTAAGGCGATAATTCAGTTTGCTAAGTAAATAGCCTATATAACTTTAGTAAACCAACCCCACAACTGATAGTTTTGAAAATTTGACTGTAAAAGCTAAAAATTAGGCCAAAAATTAAGGTTTCAAATGCATCAGAGAACTTGAATTTGAAACCTAAGTTGATGTGTACCTTCTTACAAACTATGCTGAAAATTTTGTGCTACAGGTAGAATAACTTTCATCCATAAAAAATAGAATTTTACTCAACTCAATAAGTAATCCATTGTAAATAATAATGAAATAGGCACTTGTTTTGTGATAATGTAGATAAATAGTAAGGGAAAAATAGACCATGTGGATGGGTTATCTA
>NW_027324307.1:0-1176 GCF_032062135.1 Pyxicephalus adspersus | reverse complement strand
TATAATATATATATATTATACATGCTACTGTACAGTTATATTACATGTTTAAATATTTTTTTTTTTTTTTTTTAACAGATTTTTGTGTTTTGGTATTTAAAGTTTAATAATAAATTTGTTAAATGTATTAAATATCGGTGAGTTATGCCTAAGAAATATAGCCTACAATAGAAAATAAATTTCCATGCAAAAAGCGGTACAATTTTTTGCATGGAAATTTATTTTCAATATTTCTATTTATTTTAAATTTGGACAAAATTAGACCCCTATAGTTTGACTTTGATAACTATCATTTCTTGTTAGGTCTTAGATATGAATGAAAAAAAACCCATAATGAGTGAGAAACAAATATTTTGCATTTCTTTAGTAATACCAAGGATAATGCAACTAATGATAACAGTGCACAACAACGATTTTGCTACTGGGAATAACACATGTGATTTACATGTCATCGACTGTGCTGATTCCAAATCTGAACTTGCCAATTGTGTACAGATTTTAGGTTATTGGCGTGCTTTAGCTGTTCAAATGGTCAGTAATTGGGTATCGTTTATTTACATTGGAACATTATAACAGTTCAGCCACAACTATGCCTGCTGCCACCTCAGCTGAATCACGTCCCCTGGTGGCATGCATGTTCCAGCAGCCGCTGGGCGTGTCTGGGCAAGTCAGTGAGCTGACGTCAAAAATAGGTATATAAGGCGAGATTGACCAAGGGCTTGTCCCCAATGAGAAACCATCATATTGGATAGTACAGCTAGGCCATTGGGAGTCTGTTTTGAGCTAAAGATGAGTAGGCGCAGCTGTGTTAGTAAACCAGATGATTTTTGCTACATTTGTGGCAAATATACCCTGTGTGATCAATGCAAGAACCTAACCAAGAGGGTGGGATTTGCTTACAAGTATTACTTTGGATGTGAAATGAGAGATCAGGATAAAAGCTGGGCACCTTATATCTGCTGTCAGGTGTGTTACGCTGACCTAGCACAATGGCTGAATACGAAAAGGAATAAAATGCCTTTTGCTGTCCCTATGGTTTGGCGTGAGCCAAAAGACCATCACTCGGACTGCTACTTCTGTGATACAGGAGGAGAGGACCCTGCCCCGAAGAGCTTACAATCTAGTAGGTGGGGGAATTTCACACACAATAGGATGGGAGATATGTAGTGGTGGGAA
>NW_027324306.1:0-1176 GCF_032062135.1 Pyxicephalus adspersus | reverse complement strand
ACCTTCTTTCAATGGATCTGGTTTCACTGTTTTATTCACTGCATAAAAATATGATTTATAGCAATGTGTAGATCTAATAGAACTAATACAAAATAATCATAACTAATCACCATTACATAGTTCAAATTGGACAATAATGCCCAATAACTGTCACACACAATCTGTACACACAGACCAACATTCTACCTACAATATAAACCCCAAAATTCAGTTAATACCCGTTTTAACCCAAATTTGGAGAGATTTGTTAAGCTGTGTTTTAATAGGTCATGTCTATACATTTTTAACTATATGAAGAATTATATAGGCACAGACCTGACTTTCCAAAAAGAGTTCACAAATACAGCTCAGACACATGGAAACTCATGCACTGATATCTAGTGATAATACTTGTAAAGTGTACCTGAACTCAGGATGTATTTGTATGTTCACGCAATGCTAAATTTATTGATTTCCCACTAGAGGGAGCTCTATATATGGTGCACAAGGCCATGTGTCCTAGGGTGCCATGACCACTAGGGGGAGACATTACAACATCTCTATGTAGAACTGGAACCTGCTGCTGGTCAACCAACTCTTCAGTAACAGAAAACAGAAAGTGATTTTTACAGAGGCCACATACAGTGCAGAAATCTGTGCTGGGTGATATTTGTACTGAATGTATCACTCATCCCTCTCCATTCCATTCTTCCTCTCCCCTCTTTCTATCCCTATCTCTCCTTCTTGCCCTCTATTATGGCCTCCCTTTTCCTGCTCCACGCTCTATCTCTTCCCTTTCCTATTATCTCTCCTCCCTCTCTTCTTTTTCTCTCACTCTTCCCCCTCTCCCCTCTTGCTTTCTCTTCCTCTGTCCTCCCTCTTTCTCTCTCCCCCATCTAATTCTCTCTCTTACAATAACACAGAGTTCAGGTACATTTTAAGCTGTGAATCTGAGTTGGGCTGTTACATACAGCTCCCTCTAGTGGATAATCTACAAACCTTTGGATGCAGTCATACAGTTATGAATGAGCAACCATCCAATAAAGGTTATACACTATTTTATGTAAATCATTGTTCTAATGCTGGTATTTATATGTTTAGTAAAAAAAAAACATATTCCATACATTAATACTAACCTGTCCCTTCTGGTTCTTGCAACAGAAAGAAAATTTCATGAAAACTCTGTGTGGCCCCAAG
>NW_027324305.1:0-1177 GCF_032062135.1 Pyxicephalus adspersus | reverse complement strand
GCTAAAAAGGAAGGCATGGAGCATGAATTGTAGCCACAGGCATTATTAATATACAGATCTAAGCAAAAGATAGGCACGGGAACTATGGGGGCTAACTGAACACATAACAGGAGGAAGGAAGGAATCATAAAAAAAATTGATTTGTATGCAATTCAACCCCTGCACCCCGCTTATGGACCAGAGCAATTTTCACATCCCACCATGGCCCATATAGAAAATTAGACTTTCATTGGGTGATCATGTGACCAAAGGCACCAAATTTATTTTATTCTCTATGGAACTGATAGACGAAAAAAAAATTAAATACTTTTACAAAATAAAGTCATTTGACTGTAAACAAAAAGTTAACAAGAATTTCATCTTTTTCCCATAATATTATATTTTATACATCTGCCTTGATGAGGATGACATTAAAATGATATTTCTGAGACAAAGGTGGGGTATTTATAAATGATTCCCCGTCAATTCATCTAAACTCATCATTCGTTTATACAGATAGCATTTCCTATTGTGACCACTAGGTGGCAGAACTGAAAGGAGAGATTCTCAGCGAATTTCGGACATATTATTGGGGGAATCATTTATAAAAAAAAAAAAAAAAAAACTTTATCTGCACATGATAAAAAACAAAAGGAATTAAAAAAA
Organism: Pyxicephalus adspersus; assembly: GCF_032062135.1. NCBI lineage: Eukaryota > Metazoa > Chordata > Amphibia > Anura > Pyxicephalidae > Pyxicephalus > Pyxicephalus adspersus. Next base: position 532 of record NW_027324305.1, on the reverse strand, counting down.
ATAATTGTAAAAAAAATATATAATAATTAAAAAAAAGAATGGGGAGAACTTGTGTCACCCCACTGTACAAGGGTAACCCCGGCCAACAGCGGGAGAGAATGTGAGAAATATAGAGCCATGTGGGAAGGAGCGATGAGGTAAGTAATCACCTGCCACTGACCACCAACGCTAGGATGGGGGAGGGGGGGTGTACAAGGATTCTGTATGGCCCGGTGACACCCATCCTTCCCAAAGCCAGAATGAAATTCTCCACTCTCGCCACCGTCAGCAATGAAATATTGAAATGTGGGGGTTTTATGATGCTGTCCCTATCCAGCAATGCCAAGGGGAATGTTTGGGGTAACAGCTGTGCTACTGACCAGAAATACAAGGGGAGGGGGGGGCATTACCTGGAATTCTGTATGGCCTGGTAAGGAAGGATTTCCATGTGCAATGAGGTACTGAACTGAGTGACACCAATGTTCTCCATCACATGAATTAAATTCTCCCCAACCTAGACAGGCCCCCCCACCTCCAACAGGAGACAGACCCC
>NW_027324304.1:0-1178 GCF_032062135.1 Pyxicephalus adspersus | reverse complement strand
TTGTTAAGAGGTAATATGGGGGTACAGGAGGGGGGGAGACAGGTGATGGGGTGCACTCCTATTGTTAAGAGGTAATATGGGGGTACAGGAGGGGGAGAGACAGGTGATGGGGTGCACTCCTTTTGTAAGGTGATAAGGAGTACAGGAGGGGGAGGGGCAGGTGATAAGGTGCACTCCTATTGTTGTGAGGTAATTTGGGGGATACAGGAGAGGTAAGTTAGGTGATGGTGTGCACTCCTATTGTTGAGGTAATATGGGGGTACAGGAGGGGCAGAGACAGGTGATGGGGGACACTCATATTGTTGTGAGATAATATGGGAGTACAGGAGAGGGTGAGACAGGTGATGGGGTGCACTCCTATTGTTGAGAGCTAATATGGGGGCTACAGGAGAGGCGAGATAGGTGATGGTGTGCACTCCTCTTGTGAGGTGATATTGGGGTACAGGAGGGGGTGAGCCAGGTGATGGGGGTGCACTCCTATTGTGAGGTGACATGGGGTACAGGAGGGGGAGAGACAAGAGATGGGGTGCACTCCTATCGTGAGGTTATATGGAGGGTACAGGAGAGGTGAGACAGGTAATGGTGTGCACTCCTATTGTTGAGAGATAATGTGGGTGTATATCAGTGGAGGGGACCAGGTGATGGTGTGCACTCATTTTGTTGTGAGGTGATATGGGGGGTACAGGAATGGGAGAAACAGGTGATAGGGTGCACTCCTTTGTTAGGTAATATGGAGGTACAGGAAGGGGAAAGACGGGTGATGGGGCGCACTCCTTTTGTGATGTGATATGGGGTACAGAAGGAGGAGAGACAGGTGATGGGGTGCACTCCTATTGTGAGGTGATATGGGGGTACAGGAGGAGGTGAGACAGGTGATGGGGTGCACTCCTATTGTGAGGTGATATGGGGGTACAAGAGAGGGTGAGACAGGTGATGGGGTGCACTATCATTGTTGTGCGGTGATATGGAGGTATAGGAGGGGGGAGACAGGTGATGGGGTGCAGTCCTAATGTTGTGAGGTAATAAGGTAATATTGGGGTACAGGAGGGGGAGGGACAGGTGATGAGGTGCACTCCTTTTGTGAGGTAATATGGAGGTACAGGAGGAGGAGAGACAGATGATGGGGTACACTCCTTATGTTGTGAGGTGATATGGGGGTACAGGAGGGGAAGAGACAG
>NW_027324303.1:0-1178 GCF_032062135.1 Pyxicephalus adspersus | reverse complement strand
TACTACAAATGAAGGATGTTGCAATGATACCACCACTACCTGCATTCATAGTATGTCCTCAGCCTTCTAGATTGTACAAAGTATAGACATTTATTGCTGAAAAAAAATTACTGCTGACGTGAGTTCCTGATTAAAGATAAGTATTTCAGCTTAAACAACTTTTGTATTTTGATTGTTACTTGGGGCTTATTTAGTAATACTAATCATAATATTAAAAAAATGCCTAGAGAGCGTCTTTAGGAGTCCACCTATTCACCACTGAATTGTGACCACTATTCCTCATTAACTTATATATGAACAAATGTGAAAATGTAAAACAAACAAAAACTGTTTATGTAACTTAGTAGTTTAAATTATTTTATGTGTAATTATTTCTCAATCAAATCTGCATCTGAAAAACTGTATCTCTCCTCTATATCTAAACGGATACCACATGTCTGGAATTCAACAAACACATGAAAAAATCCATATGTGATGAAACATGTATTGCTGTAATATATGACAGTTCTCAGAATTTCATTTTTAATACAAAACCTCAGACAGGGATTGCTCACCTCTCAGTAGCCATATGGAGTCCTGGCATTAAGGAGTTTGTAGTGTCTGCTTCAACTGCCAAGCAAACATCAAAACCACAAGTCTGCTCTGTTTTATCTTCTTTTTTGTTTCTTTAAAGATTGTATCCACTGAAGATTTTAATTATGTCTAATAGGAAGTACATCAATGATACAAAAAATAATTATTATAAATTGTAACGGATATAGTTCACAGCCTTAACCATCATGACCAGTTTCATTATGACCGGTTTCTCTACAAATAGGAGATCTGTAAAATGTAATGCACACAGGACTATGAAAAAAAGGTAGGAGAAACACTATTTTATACTTTAAAGATGGATATTAGTTAGGAATAAGGTATGCAGGTTTGTTTTTAAAAAGGTGACCTCACATTTATGCTACATGTACCTTTGGCAACCCTGTAATGACATGGCACAGGCTGTGCTGCACTTTGCATGCCTCCCTCACCTCAAAAAGAATTTGTACACCATCACATAGACCTACCTCTGCCAACACTATTTCCCTTCATGAAAAAGTCAAATTGTGGTAAATTTAACAGGTTTGCATTGTGAATAAAGAATGAATGATCTGTGGCACACAACTTGTATGCATTGTTCTTTATGT
>NW_027324302.1:0-1179 GCF_032062135.1 Pyxicephalus adspersus | reverse complement strand
ATTGCTCCTCCCACATCAGCTCATTGCTCCTCTCACATCAGCTCATTGCTCCTCCCACATCAGCTCATTGCTCCTCCCACATCAGCTCATTGCTCATCACCCATCAACTCATGAGGTTCTCCTCTTCTTCATCCTTAGCTTCGTATAATAAGAACCTGTTCTTTTCGGAGACTGGTGAGAAGACACATAGGGGGTTACAAAGAGACGTTTTTTTCTCTTACCCATCTTTTTCGTGTCTGTATCTCTGATGCTTTAGATCAGTGATTTTCAACCACTTTGCCGCGGCACACTAGAGATCTTCAGGTGTACCGTGGGAAATTATCCGATTACCATTGTCGAGTGTCTGTGCTGTAGTGACTGGCAGAGTAATGTAATACTCTTCCATGTCAGTGGGTGGCAGTAGGTAGCTTAATTGCCTTGTTTATTCTTAGAGACAAGAGAATTAGCTACAGAGTGTCATTTTGTAAACTATTTGATTTGTGGTGTGTCGCAGGATTTTTTTAATTTAAAAATTGTGCCGTGGCTCAAAAAAGGTTGAAAAACACTGCTGTTTCTGTTTCTTAACCCAGGAGGCCACTGCACGGCACCACATCTTACCTCTACTTTTTCTAGAAATTCTTGTAGTGACTGAACAAGGAAATCTGGGACTTTTTCTGGATTTGGTGTTTGTTACTCACCAATGCTCATCTTTGGAGGGAGTTTGTGCTCCATCGTTTTGCCCCTCAGATAGAGTTCTTCTTCATCGCTTTCTAATTTAACAACGATAACATGGTCCTCCTGCATCATATAAAATGACATGAAGTGTTAGCTGACATCATGAGAGAAACATGGAATATTTTCCTGGCTACAATGTGTAGATAATCCTGTGTATGGCTGGTTGGAGATGGTCACCCTTCCCATTGAAGTTTATGGTGGGACATCTCCTGAACTTTCTGGTTTGTATGCTGGAATTTTCAAGCAGCAAGGTGAGACAACTTCACCCACCTCATAATCTTGAGGCTCCTTGTGACGCTCCTGTGTGGAATCCCGGGAATACAGAGGACGGGGACATCTCTCTGGTGGGTTCCCATTACAGGATCCATCTGTAGGAAACACACACACTGACTGAATACATTGTCTCTATGTGTTTATCAGATGATGGGGGATCTATCCTCCGTACTGCTCTCTCCTTTACAATAA
>NW_027324301.1:0-1179 GCF_032062135.1 Pyxicephalus adspersus | reverse complement strand
CTGGCTGCCTTCTCAGCCTGGAACCCGCTGGCTGCCTTCTCAGCCTGGAACCCTCTGGCTGCCTTCTCAGCACACTCCAGCCTGCAACACAGTGGCTCATCCTCTTCCCTCAGCCTCTTGCTGATCAATTTCCTCTCTTCTCTTGCACATTTACCTAGTCAGGATTGGGTTGGGCCAAGGAAGCCACCTTTTCACTCCCTTGCCCGGCTTCAGGCCATAAAGAACCATTTTTTTTTCTAAAAAACCTATCCAAACATCCTCACTTTCATTTCCCTGGAGCCTTTAATACACTTTCCTGCCACTCTTAGTGACACTGTCACACATGTTATGATAAAACAGTACACAGTGTGATTTTTTTTTATACAGAAGGAGATAAACGTGTTAACTTGTTATATTATGTGACCTCAACACCTCCATTTTTTACAATATCACACTTTTCCACTAGGCCAGAGAGAATGTCTGTATACAAAAATATGATTGTATGACAGTATTTCTCTTTGATAGCTGAATGAACTGAGTGATTGTGGGACAGTATTACACTACAATAGCGGAGTGAATAGTTTGACTGTATGATAATATTATACTATGATAGCCCAAGGAACAATGTGATTGTCCGGTAGGGACATTAGATTGTGAGCCCCTTTGAGGGACAGCTAGTGACATGACTATGGACTTTGTACAGCGATGCATAATATGTCGACTATATAAATATATAAATATATATAATATTATTTGTGGTACAGTATTACACTACAATAGCAATAACACTACAATAGCAATAACACTACAATAGCATAGTACAGAGTGTGATTGTATGACAATAATACTCTATAACAGCCCAAGAAACACTATGATTGTGGGACAGTATTACATTACAATAGCATAGTACAGAGTGTAATTGTATGAAAATAACACACTATTACAGCCCAAGCAACAGTGTGGTTGTGTGAAAGTATTACACTACAATATCATAATATAGCATGTGATTGTATTACAATATTCACTATACTATGACAGCTCAAGGAACAGTGTGATTGTGGGACAGTATTACACTACAATAGCAAAGTATAGAATGTATTTGTTGGATACTTTTACATTATAACAGCCAACGGAACAGTGTAATTGTGGGGCAATATTACACTACAAAAGCATAACATAGAGTGTGATTGTATGACAATA
>NW_027324300.1:0-1180 GCF_032062135.1 Pyxicephalus adspersus | reverse complement strand
TAAAGAAAAGCTTATCTTTAAGTAAAATGTTTTTATTATTATTATTGTTTGTCTTTATCTTTACCAAAATTATTATCAGTATATGGTATTTTTTTTTTATATATTTGTGAACATTTATGAGTCTAGCATCTAGAATGAAAACATATTTTTTGACTGACTGTGTGCAAGTTTTAAAAAGGTAGATTTTTTTGGTTACTTGAGTGACTACAGTAACCACAGAGTTTTTAAGAACAGTAGTTACAAATTACTATGTGTGTGTGAAATTAGCACAGTTTTGGAGACTTCAACTGCACGTTAATCAAAGATGTTACAACAATACAACATTTCATATACTTGGCTTTGTGGGTCATTTTTGTGCTAGATGTCCCTGAGAATTTACACAATACAATAAGCATTCACTAAGCACTAATCATGTTTATTGAATTGCTCAAGTGAACTCTGGCCTAAAATTGCTAAATTTATACAATTGAGAGAAGGAATATTGGTCTTCTCAGCAGTGTCTTTCTGCTGATTTTGCCAGGTTTACTCCAATTAGAGCAAATGAGTATTGATGCTTTTTTGTTTTCAAGTGTCCAAAATCTAATGACAACATTATGTGACTGTTATAAATAAAAGCAATAAATAAAATAAACCATAAAGGTGTTTCAGGTGTCATTTTTTTCTTTATTGCAGAATTCTGTTACCATACTTATCCTTGATATCTTCCTCAATGTTTGCAGCCTTCTTCTAAAATTCTTGTCACTCATGTATCATGCATTAACACAATGAACATTGAAGCTATACTCCAAAAGTACAGATTTTTGAATAAAAAGATAATGTTCAGCTTTATCTTTTGGGTTATCCGTCTTTATTCAAATTGCTACCCCTGAAAGTGAAACATTTGTAAAAAAGAAAATTCACTTACCCTTACCGATGACAAGTCCTTGATCCATCCACAAACTGAGCCCAGAGAGTCCTGTTCTGGCTCAGCTTTCCTGTTCTTTTTGTTTCAGCACCATCTTCTTTCTTCCGGGTTTTTCTCATGTCACCCAAACTCGCACTGCGCAGATGCAAGATCAAGTGATGTGATTCCTGAAAATGTAAAAAAAAAAAAGGCCAATCTCACTATGCATGCGTGAGATCGAGTACCTTTCTTTATATTATAGTAAAGACGCATGTGCAGAAAGAGCATCCTACAGCC
>NW_027324299.1:0-1180 GCF_032062135.1 Pyxicephalus adspersus | reverse complement strand
TGACTAACAAAACTCCACTATTGTCATATAAATTAGTTACTGGAAAAAATAAATCAAAATATATAGTAGTTGGCTAATTACATATTCCCAAAATTCAATAATAATTGTTTCCAATGCGTTTTGCCAATATGTCTTCCTCAGGAGATTTGAAGAGTCCGGTTTCAGGTAGGTCAGATAGTATTTGGTAGCCCAATTTTTCCATAGGGTGGAGTATTTGATTCATGCAATTATGATTGTGTAAGATGGCAAGAAGGTATGATGTGGCATCAGAATGATAGCGATTATTTAACCCCCCTAGCTTTCTAATTCTCTCCGTATTTCCATGCAAGCGTTACTTTTTTTCATGGAAATTCATTTTACATTGTAGGCTATAATTCTTAGGCATAAATCTCCGAAATATGTCCAATATTTAATAAATTTAATTATAAACTTTAAATAAAAAAACTTTAAAAATTTGATATAAAAATTGTAAAACATATATTAGTACTGTGCAGGAGCATGTATACTATATTTATAATAAATATATATAATATATATATAAAATATATCAAGATTACTTTGTATTGGACTCAATACAGCTATTTTGTATTGAATCCAATACAAAATTATTTGAATTTCCCACCGATCCTCCCGCCTGCACCGACGCATACACCGACGTCCCCTTAAAACCCCGGGGCACATCTGCAGTTGCCAGCTGAAGATTGAAGAGGCAGGACGTGTCCCGAGGACCTGCGGGGACCAGCAGGACGCTGGTAAGTGAGAAGGTATGTGAGGTTTTTTTAAGTTAAAAGCGACCCTGAGTGTGACTCAGAATTACCGCTTTAAGCAAGTAAAATCCACCCCGAGTCACATTCGGGATTACCGCTGGCGGGGTTAAAGGCCAAAGTTCGTGGTGTTAACGGTCACATGATCCAATGTGAGCATCCAAGAAAATTAATCCGTTTATGTGTATGTTGTTAGTATTAGAGAATACAATGATATTTCATTAATATGTATATTATTAAATTGAATTGGTGCTAGAATATCGAGAGCCAGCCGTCAGTTTACCAATAGGATTACGATTGGTAAATTGACGGCAGGCTCTTGATATTCTAGTGATATTCTAGGGGCTGATATTTCTTCTCTCCTGACCTACTTCTCTTATCAATTTATATGATACAATAGGCTTGGCAACCACATT
>NW_027324298.1:0-1180 GCF_032062135.1 Pyxicephalus adspersus | reverse complement strand
TCTATCTCTAGTTCTGCCATCTGCTGGGACATCATACAACTCATGAGTGAGCCCAGATCTGTCACCAGCATGGCATATAACACAGAGCTGACCCCAGATCTGTACCTACCCTGTCTAGTGCATGACATGAAGAGCTGGCCCTAGATTTGTCTGGCACATCATGCACAGAAGCCAGAGCTATCCCCTGCCTGGTACATCACATGCAAAGCTGACCTCAGATCTGTCACCTGCCTGGCACATCACACAAAGAGCCAGTGCCAGACCTGTACCCTGCCTGGCACATCAGGCATAGAGCTGACCCCAAATCTGTCTCTTTCCTGGCATACCACACACAGAACTGGCCTTATATTTGTCCCCTGCCAGACATATCACACCCAGAGGACCCTGGATCTGTCCTTCAAAGATACCCAGAACTGTAATTATTATTGACCTATACATATATAGTGTATGTATATGTAAGTATATATATATATAATGTAAAATAGGTATTGCCTGTAAAAAGACAGGTAAATGCCCTGGTCATGGGCCCAGTATGAGAACTTGTGGTAAGGATTGCTGTTCTGCTTTTAACCATTTCTATCCTTCATTTTATTCACATCTACAGTTCTCTCTGCATTCCTATTTCTTTTATATGATCATCTGTTTGCCTTCACGATTCTCTTCTTTTTTTCTTGGCCATCATTTTTTATCTTATCTTTTTGTTTTTATCTCTTTCTCTTCCTCATTAACACAACTCTATTTATTCTTCTCCCTCCCCTTCCTTACCCAATTCCTACATTACATTCTCCCCTTGTCACTCATATATCACTGTACTTGTCTTTCACTTTCCGTCTCTTTCTCTCACTCTCTTGCACTCTCTCTACCTTGCATCACTTTCTGTCTCTCTATTTCACTCTATTTATTTTCTCGCCCTCTCGGTATTTCTCTGTTTCTTTTTTTCCATTTCTCTTTTTTTTCCAACTTTGTCTCTTTCATTTTTTTACACTCGTCTCCCTCTGTGCCTTTCTCATTATTTCCTCTTTTTTTTATATTTCTCCTTTTTCTCATTATGTTTCTATCTCTCCCCAGATCTTTTGCTCCCTCTATCTTCGATCTCACTTCTCCCTGTCTCTCCCTCCCTCCTTCTTTTTCTTTTCTTTTTCCTTCTCTCACTATCTCAATCTTCCTTCTGTTTTCTCTT
>NW_027324297.1:0-1180 GCF_032062135.1 Pyxicephalus adspersus | reverse complement strand
GCTGCGTCATCAGGCAGCAAAGAATGACCTAAACAGCCACCGCTGACGAAAATGACTGCAAAGGAACACTTAAAGGGCCCTCATAGTGGAACGCGTCAGCGTACCTGCAATAATAAATATATATTTATAGCAGCGTCAGGAGGACTTCTTGTGTTGTGTTATGTTGCAGCCAGATAATCCAATCATTACAATTCTTTTTTTTTTCCCTCATTATTCTGCATGCCGCATCCCATATTAACAAAGTGAGAACAGAATTTCAGACAATTTTGTAAATATATTAAAAAGAAAAACTGAAATCTAAAGTTTAATTAAATATTCAGACCCTTTGCTAAGTATTTAATTGAAGCAGCTTTGGCAGCCTGGAGTCTTTCTGGGTAATGATGAAGCGTTGCACCCCTGGATTAGGGGCATTCTTCAGCTCGGATAGGGACGGTCGGTGAGCAGCCATTTTCAGGTCCTTCCATAAAGTTAAAATCTAAGCTCCTTGGGCCCTCTGTCATTCACAAATTTATCCCTAAGCCCCCCCCATGTTGTCCTCGCTATGTGCTTTGGGTCATTGTCACGTTGGAACCTTCAGCCCAATATGAGGTCTGAGCACTGTGGAGGTTTTCATTGAGGAGATCTCTGTACTTTGCTCCATTCAGCTTTCCACCTAGCTCTGACCACTCTCCCTGTCCCTGCTACTGAATAACACCCCACAGGATGACACTGCCACCACCATGCCTCACAGTTGGAATAGTATTACCCATGTAATGGGCGGGGTCTGGTTTCCTCCAGACATAACATTTACAATTGAGGCTAAAAAAGTCCAATCTTCATGTCATCAGACAGAGAATCTTGTACCTCACAGTCTAAAGGTCATTCAGGTGCTGTTTTGCAAACTCCAAACAGGCTTTTATGTGTTTTAGAGGCTTCTGTCGCCAGTCTGCCATAAATCCCAGATCAATGGAGGGTGCAGTTCTGGTTGTTCTCCTGGAACTTAAACTACGTACACACGTCAGATTTTTATCGCCCGATCATCGGCCAATTATCGGGCGAAAATCCGCCGTGTGTACAGTCGGTGTCGTCCATTGTCCGGACGACCGACCTGGCGGATCCACGGACGATGGACGACAGCCGATCATAATGAAAGTGAAGGGGAGAGCGCGCAGCAGGGTGCCGCTCCGTCGCTCTCCCCCTC
>NW_027324296.1:0-1180 GCF_032062135.1 Pyxicephalus adspersus | reverse complement strand
ACCAAATCTGTCATGATGATCTCCACAGCACCTGCTTGTTCTGGGCTCATCTGACGTAGTTTTGACACTATATAGAAGCCAAAGCCATCGAAATGATCCTTTTTTTCATGTAATATGGCCATGGCTTTTTTGAAAGCTTCCTTTTTTTTCAGCTCCTGATGTTTCCTTTTTTGACATGATCTCATAGGAGTCGAGGTTGTAGCGGCAGGTGAGCTCTCTGCAGTTTCAGTACAGGAGGAAGTCTGCAAGAAAAATAAATGTAACATATTATTATGCATATTATCTTATCCATGTGTCGGCTTTACAATATATGTGTACTTAATATTCTTCTTTTTTATTTCTACACAGATGTTGTTTCTCAAAAAAAGGAGATTCTGGAGAAACTGGAGGCCACGGACTGCAGATTCAAGGAAGTGGCCAGAACAGTGCGTGAGGCGAGAATTGACCTGCGGGCACTAAAAAAATTAATAAAAAAAAATTATAGTTTTTAGTAAATTTTTAGTTAAAATTTTTTTTATAGTAAAATTATTTTTCAACAATTTGTGTGTGTTCAATTATTTATACTTGACTGACAGGTAAGGCAATTTGAACTAAACAGGATGAAGGACCTACCGCAGTGGAACAAGATGAAGAACTCCGCTGGAAAAAACAGGATGAAGTACCTACCGCAGTGGAACAAGATGAAGAACTCCGCTGGAAAAAACAGGATGAAGTCCCTAACGCAGTTGAACAAGATGAAGAACTCCGCTGGAAAAAACAGGATGAAGTACCGCAGTGGAACAGGATGAAGAACTCCGCTGGAAAAAACAGGATGAAGTACCGCAGTGGAACAGGATGAAGAACTCCGCTTGAAGAAATATATATATACATATACATACACACACACAGGCACATACACTCATATACACAATACAGTCTGCATTGAGCGAACGTTCGTTCATCGCGCATGCTCAGACCATGCACGATCACTGAACAACCGTACACACGATTGATGGTCAACAATCGTCGTCCAATCCGATCCGCCGGTCCGGGCGTTCATTTCCAACGACTATCCTCGTTCGTCGGCGTCGTTGGTAACCTTTTCAAACGAACGTTTTTTGGCCAATTGGTGGTTCGTAGTTCGTTCGTCGTTCATTTCCAACGATAAAAATTGGAAGTGTGTACGCAGCTTAAGGGTCCA
>NW_027324295.1:0-1181 GCF_032062135.1 Pyxicephalus adspersus | reverse complement strand
TTTTATATATATATATATATATTAAAATATTTACCAAATGCGTATGAATAAATATTAGTATGTCATTGTTATATTTCAATTTACAGATTATTCGAATACAATTGCTATTAAACGATAAAAACCCAGTACATATAAACTAATTGAGCCGTTACATATTTTAGTTGCTTGCAAAGTATAAAGGAGCTAGATTCTGTTAGCAATTATTAATTTGCTTATCTACCATAACAAATAGTTAATGCGTTCTACTACCTTTTTATCTTTTTTGTATCCGAGAATTATTAATGTAAATTCTTTTTAAGGCTGCTATATTGATTGCAAAGTTGATAGATGGATAGATAGATAACTTTGAATTATTTTTGTTAACATTTGTAAAAAGCAATATTTTCAGGATACTGCATTGATTGTCTGTAAATATATAGTTTGGAATTATATTTTAATTTTAAAACATTTAAATGCTGTGCATAAAAAAGTAATCAGCAAAAATACAGTTTCAAATCAGTCCACAATAGTATAAAATGTAACAGTGCTATGTCCCATCATCTGACTCCCAGCAGCGATTTAGTTTCAGGACTTTGGACAGCGCCACAAAAGGCGCAATGAATGTGAGCGCACTGTCCCTTTTGATGGGATCCCCCATCCTGTGTATTTTTGCATCACCCCTGTGCAGGACTGCAGCCATCCAGCAGTAACCATTGAATGGTGAGCTTTCTGGTCAGTGGGGGACCTGCTGCACACACAGGGCCAGCTCCATGTCCTCCCCCTCCGCCTGCGGTTTGCAGCTCTTCTGCACAACATCCATTAACAAACTAATTTGGATTTGATTGTCTGGGCGGGCTGAGGTTACTTGTATTGCACTAAACATTCAAGCACACACGCATCACTGATTAACAGTATATATTAAATAAACTTGTTTGTACACATTGTCTTACCCCATATAAGCAGAGTCTTATTATTCTAATTACAGTAATTAGTGTATTGAAATGTTTTCTACTTGATTTGAAACGACAGCTACTGGCTTTATCTCATCAAACACTTCTTTAGAAAAAGAGCAAGTGCTTGCTTTAACCACATATGAACGATTAACGATTTTATATATATATATATATATTAAAATATTTACCAAATGCGTATGAATAAATATTAGTATGTCATTGTTATATTTCAATTTACAGATTATTCGA
>NW_027324294.1:0-1181 GCF_032062135.1 Pyxicephalus adspersus | reverse complement strand
GTTCTGGCTTTAGTTCACATGATTTATCAATACACACTAGAGGAGTGTAGTTTGGGGATCGCTACCTAATAACTAGGGATGAACGAAAATGCCTCCGGCATTTTCACGAAAATTTCCTCAAAGTTCCGATGGGTCCGGGAAATTTCAGCAAAATTTCCCGAAACCATCAGAAATCCAGGAAATTACTACAGGAGGATTATCGCGCCTGCATTCATAAATACAGCCGTGGGAATCCTCCTTTCAGTGAGCGATCCCCCGGCATTACAGGTCAGAATGAGGGCAAGCACTGAGAGGAGGATTCTCACGGCTCCATTCATAAATGCAGCCGCGATATTCCTCCTCTCAGAGTGAGTCATGCGGCTTGCATTTATGAATGAACGCGGCCATGGGAAAAATCAGAGGATTTTTCCCACACTGCATTTATTCATGAGCAGCCAGCGAGACTTTGTCTCTATCCAGGAACACATACTACAGGGCTGCAACAGCAATCAGGGGAGCGGAGCACAGCAATCAGGGGAGTTGAACACAGGACTCCTGTGTTCTTGGATAGAGAAATTGATAGCTCCTCTACCCTGATTGGTCTTGCAGGTCCCAAAAATTCGGCCTTGGTGGCCAAATTTTTAAAGGCCGTTCTCGCCTACGTTTGGTAAGCGAGAACGGCCCAATTCGCTGCGAGATCGAATTTATTACATTAGCTTGCTCGTCCCCACTAATAACCCATTGAACCACTGGGCACAAAAGTGTTCCTATAATGCATTCTATGAAAATACTTTTGGAGAGTGTAAAATAAGTCAGGAGTGTAAATAAGTTATCATAATGCATTTTATTATTACACTTTAGGAGAGTGTAATTTGTGAACATGTATATGAGAACAAGAGGATTACCTTCACATTTTTATTATTAGTTGACCATTTAATAAAGTGGAATGTTTCTCTTTCACCACTGAGTTAGCAACAACAAGGGGTAATAAAATACAGATTTTTTAAACACAGATTGCTGTATGACCCCTTTGATACCTTTTTCTCATTAAAAATCCTGGTAGTCAACAATTAACTTTTACAATTAAACTTGTGTTATGGAATGGAGCTTTACTTTGTTTGTTTACAGGAAAATTATGTGTGAAGAAAATTCACATTCAGCAGCAGTCATTTACACTCCAAGGGGCTAGTTAATAAAGTTCT
>NW_027324293.1:0-1181 GCF_032062135.1 Pyxicephalus adspersus | reverse complement strand
CTGCTCAGGTGTAATGGACTTCCTCATGAAGGTATCTTGTTTCTGCAGAAAAGGTGTAACTGCAGAAAGTAATTGTTGGAAGCAGACATCTGACATACGCAGATAATTTTTGTAGTCATCTGGGGATGAGTGACGCAGTCCCCGTAGCAGACCGTCATGTGAAATGTTTTCTCGCTCCAACAACCAATCCTTGCACCACATTCACCACTTCTTCTTCTTCTTAACCTCCTCCTCCTCTTCAAGCAGACATATCAAAGCAATTGCGGCTTTCTTCTTCCTTGACAAAAATTTGAAGGGCATATTGCACATAGGGAAAATGGAACAGTGTGGTGAATGTAATTCGTTTGATCCGAACGTTCGTGCACAGTATTCACTTCCTGTGGTGCACATCACTTCCTGTATCGTTCAAACGATCGCATCAATCGTGTGTACAATATCTGCGAACGATTGTGTCGTTATCTGTATGTACAGGATCGGTGCTATACAATCGTTCGCAGATATCGTGCAGGATCGTTTGTCGTTCGTTTACCAACGATAATTATTGGAAGTGTGTACGTAGCTTAACACAGGGATAGCTTGGATAATAGAGAGAAATAAAAAAAATAAAAGTGGCAGATAGTGCTAGCCATGTTGTTATACTGTGTTAGTGAGATAGGCACAGATTTCAGCAGCTCTTAGGGTGAGATAGGAAACAAATTCAGGTAGTCCCCAAGTTAAGGACAACCAACATATGGGCAACTCCTAGATAAGAACGTGACTTCCCAGCTTGCTTGTGTACAAGACGGAGGCTTGAAGGGGGGAGGGGGTGGTTTGCATGACTTTCAGAAGAAATCTTTTGCTAAACACAGCTGAGGTTGTGGGTGATATTAGGAGCTGAGCTGATCTGTAACATCTTGCAACTCTTTAATGACCAAGACAAACTTTGCAGCTGTTTCTTTTTGCAAATCAAAGCACAGCTTGCTCTAGAAGTTAATGAATGTCTAGGCACCATAAAGTTTTTTTTTTTTTTTTGCTTTTTTTGTAATTAACTCACAGTGAGGATTTTATACAGTAACTAACACCACGCTGCCTAATAATATGTTGAGATAAACATCTGTCCTAATTGCATTTTTTAAAATAATTAAAATAATGTACCTGTTCCAACTTACATACAAATTCAACTTTAAAACAAACCTACAGTC
>NW_027324292.1:0-1182 GCF_032062135.1 Pyxicephalus adspersus | reverse complement strand
TTATGAATGGTTGTTTTTAATAAGTTTATTAACCTAAAAATCCTTATTTGTTGGTACTACTAATAGTAAAGGTATTTAACGCAAGGATAAGCACCCTTGCTGTATTCTTGCTCAGTTTATTAACACCCAACTAAATAGTGACCGGTTTCAGGTAACTCTTATAGGTCCTCAATACTACTGGCTGCATATACAGAGCTAACACATGAAGGTAAGTATGGTTATTTAATAAAAATATAGGTGGAAGTTATATTTAAGGAACCTAATAGGATTCAGTTTGGAAATTGCTGTCAAAATGCTTTATGAGTGTTTGGGCCCAATTTACCAAGACTCTAAAAGACTGGAGACAATGCACTATCATGAAAAAACCTGAGTGATCCAGCACATCTGGAATGGATTGCTTAAAATCATTTCCTATAATTTATTATATGTTTTGACCAAATACATATCAGGTTTGCTGGATCACCCAGGATCTCCCATGATAGTTTATCCACTCCAGTCTTGAAGAGCTTTAGTAAATCAAGCCATTTACATCTTCCAAATCTCTAGTAGAATTGAAAAAAGAAAGCCTTACTTCCAAAAAAAAACATAAGTAAATAATTCACAAAACTTTACCACACCTTTGGGAATCTAATTTTTTTCAGGCAGTGAGGACATTTAATGGCTAGGAAGAAGCACAAGTGCTTGCTGGATTGTAAGGCCTTACAGGCATGCAGGCTAATCTCCATGGAAACACCAAATACCCATAATTTGCTATATAAATGTCTTGCTCCTAAATAAAGCTATATGAATTGAAAAAAAAAAATACAATGTTGGATATGGCCATTGGTCTGTCAGCTGGGATATCGTAGCATACAATTGGCTAGGAGGGCACACATGATCACTGGATTGTAATGTTTTGGGCAGACAGCTGGCGCTATGGAAATAACTGCAATTTTTCAAAACTGGTAACACGCCATTGGTCAGATAGGTGGTGTACCTACATTGATGCTGTGGCTATCCATTGCTTGCTGAGGAGCCTCTCTAGAAGCATCTCTAAAGCGATTTGACTGAGACTTGTGCGTATTGCAGATTTTTATTTGCCTTTTTGCTGACTTACCTACACCTCATTCACCTATACCTACTCCCTCATATAGAGCTCATTCACATACACCTCATTCACATACACCTCATTCACATACACCT
>NW_027324291.1:0-1182 GCF_032062135.1 Pyxicephalus adspersus | reverse complement strand
GATTGGAGAGAAGTGATTGGAGCCATGTGATTGGAGAGAAGTGATTGGAGCGATGTGAGATTGGAGAGAAGTGATTGGAGCGATGTGATTGGAGAGAAGTGATTGGAGCGATGTAATTGGAGCTCGGCCCCATTGGGGACACTCAGCCCCCCAGCGCTATCTCTGCCAGAACAGTGTGTATAGTGAGAGACTTCTGTGCCTGGTTCTGACCTCTCATTGTGTCTCTAACAAAACACAGACGGGAATTGTTTGTGCTCCTCTTGTGGGAATTCGCTGGGTTCGGCTCTATGAGTTGCAGGGATAAACAATGACAGATATTTTTCCCAGGGATCACTTTAATGAAGTTTTACAAAGATTAATTTTTCTACCATTTCTCCATAATTCTGTTCACAATATTTCTCTATAGCTTCAATCTGAAGATTTCTGTCCAGGGAAATTGTTGTAAATTCCACATTTAGGTATATGCAGCTTTATATTTTGTTTCATTTGTTTCATTCAGAGACACAACAGGAAGTGGGAGAAATAGGTGTCCCCATTGGAAGGTATCCCTTCTATTATGGAGGACCTCCGGTGATCAATATGATGGAGATTCCACTTTTTATACATTCTGTTACAAAATAACAGCAGAATGTTGGAGTGACCCCGAGCCTTGAATGGACAAGGATGGAATCTGTCAGCTGCTTCCATCTATCCAGTAAACAATGGGCTTCATTATGATTGTTTTTGCTCCTCTTTAGTCGGATTGTCTTCTGTAATTGAATGCAATGAATTCCAGGATCCCACGCTGGCAGCTCCGCATTGGCTGCTTCTGGTAAATAGAGGAAATGGCCTCCTTCCATCAGCACCCCCCATAACTGAAATATCACTTTAGGGTGGAGTGATCCTTTACCATTTAGTCGGACAACTGAGCCATCAGCAGATTTACATCCTGGCCATGGCTGCAATGCGAAGATGGGATGATTCAGCATTTATATCTCTGCCATATGCCATAGTCATGTATTTTGTATTTAATAAAGCCAAATGGAAATAGGGGATGAGTGGGTACTGCTCAATATTTTTACAAATCACAAATCATTTTTTTCGGTGAACTAATATAAAGTGCAATCTCATTGGCTGTTGTGTCACTTTATTCATATAGATACCTGTCAGTATGCAATACAGAGAGATAACTGCAGATTGGTT
>NW_027324290.1:0-1182 GCF_032062135.1 Pyxicephalus adspersus | reverse complement strand
CACCCCTTACTCTATACATCCTTATCTGTCACCCTTAAATCTTATGGATCATCACCCCTAAATATTACTTTTTGTCATATGTCACCCCTAAATCTGTAACTTTTCATCATCTTTCTCCCCTAAATCATTTTTCATTATCTGTCAGCCAATAATCTATCATTTTTCTTCATAAATCACCCCAATTCACTTTTTGTCATGTCGCCCCAAAATCACTTTTTATTCTCTGTCCTAAATCTATAATTTCACACTGTCACCCATAAATCTAATATTTTTCATCATCTGTCACCCCTAAATCACTTTTTGTCATCTGTCCTAAACCTGTAATTTGTCACTATTTGTCTCTCATCTGTCGCCCCAAAATCACTTTTTATTCTCTGTCCTAAATCTATAATGTTTCACTATCTGTCACCCCTAAATCTAATATTTATTAATCTGTCACCCCTAAATCACTTTTTGTCATCTGTCACCCCTAAATCTGTAATTGGTCACTATCTGTCTCCCCTAAATCTATATCTGTCACCCATTACTCTATACACCTTCACTGTCACCCCTAAATCTCTGGGTTCCCCATGCGTCACCCCTAAACCTATCACCCTCCGTCACAAGCCAACGACACGTCGCCATATTCCGCTCCCGCACAGCCCGAATCATCAACGCACGCAATTCACTTTCTGCTTCAACTAAACCTATTACACAAAATGGAAAAAAAAGGAAAAAACATTTTTTTCTTAGGGTTAAATAGATTTTGCTTTCTGAATACACATGTGGTGAAAGAAGTGACACATAGAACTATATATTCATCAATATGAATGTGAATGCATGGTGGGGGGAATCCAGCCATAGGCATAATGCAGCTGCAGAATGGGGTGAATGCACACATGTACAATGTCTATGGAGGGAAGCACAGCTGCACAGGGGGTGATAGCAGATGGGGGGTAATTAGGGGAGCAATGGGGGGCTCCCCATAGAGGAGAAGCAGCAGGACACGGCGGATGGACACCCTCATGTGACTCCTTCACACACAGGAGACCGGCCATTAAAGGGGCGTCATCCTCACACGGGCACCTCGGGCTCTCTTCTACCCGCCTCCCCCTTAGCGAACTTTGCCAACTTTCGTTAACTTTGCCCGGGCACTACTTAAGCGATTTACCCCACACGGCACTGCCCCCCCCCCCCCCCCCC
>NW_027324289.1:0-1182 GCF_032062135.1 Pyxicephalus adspersus | reverse complement strand
TAATCGCCTTAATTGGCAGATTCGCGCTCCCTATTGTGAAGGCTGGAATCCGGCTGGTAGTGAGGCGAGTGTACGCGTGTACGTTCGCGCTTCCAGCGAGCGCGGATTTCATTGATGAATCAGGGGCAATGTCTCACTCGGACCAACCATGTTGCTACCACAATGTAACCATGTACACCATGCGGTTGCTAACTGCTTCTTTTACATTTGAATGGTAGTGGTTGGGAGCGTGATTGAGCATGTGGTAAAACTCTGCAGATTAATTTCAGAAGTCTGAAATTACTTTTGTCCACAGCCTGTAATTGGACAGTTCAGGGAGAAGTGGGTCATCGCTCCGTCACTCTGCTTTCTTCTGGTGTCAGCATCTTTTTTCATACCTAAGCTCCATAGCCCAACTTTCTGTAAAATAAAAAATGTACGCAGTTTGTTTCTTTTTCTCTTTTATCTTTGTGATATTACCTGGCTCGACAATTATCTAAGAAGGAAATTAAGAAGGTTACTGCGGGATTATCTCTATATTTTGAAAGTGTACACAGTTTTTTTGTTGTAAAAAATGAGACCTTAATAAATTATTTCAACACCTTTCCCACTTTTAATCTGCTCTATAACCTGCACAATTCAATTGAAAAAATATAAAAATAAAGGATGTACGATAAGCTGGTTGCACAAGTGTTCTCAATTTATCATCATGGCTCATCTTGACTTGGCAAAACTTGCCCTTTTTCACTTGCAAAATTCTCCAGATCTGTCAGATTGCGGGGGCATCCTTTGTGTACAGCCCCACTTTAGGTCACCCCACAGATTTTCTATTGGATTTAGGTCTGGGCTCTGGCTTGGCCATTTTAAACTTTTTTTCCTTCTGTTTAGGCTGTTCTTTTGTTGATTTGGGTATATTCTTGGGGTCCTTGTCGTGTTGAAAGGTTAGGTTCCTCTTCAACTTTAGCTTTCTAGCAGACGCCTGAAAATTTTGGGTCAAAAATAATGTATATTTGGAACTTTTCACAATTCCCTAAACCTTGACTAAAGCCCCAGTTCCAGCTCAAGAAAGGCAAACCCAAAGGCAGCATGGTGGCTCAGAGGTTAGCAGACACTATCTCCATGGAATATGCAGGTTCTCCCCGTGTTTGTGTGTTTCCTACGGTACTCTGGTTTCATTCCAAAAACATGCAGTTAGGTTAATTG
>NW_027324288.1:0-1182 GCF_032062135.1 Pyxicephalus adspersus | reverse complement strand
ACTGTCTACCCATATAACATGTCCCTTCTCATACTGTCCCCCTATGTAAAGTGGCCCTTATCTTAATGTCTACCCATATAAAGTGGCCCTCCTTCTACTGTCCCCCTATGTAAAGTGGCACTTCTACTGTCCCCCTATGTAAAGTGACCCTTATCCTGCTGTCCACCCATATAAAGTGTCTCTTCTCCTTCTGTCCCCCTATATAAAGTGCCCCTTTTTCTACTATCCAACCATGTAAGGTGGCCCTTCGGCTACCTACTTTTAATGTAAGGTGGCCCTACTTACTACTAATGTAAGAGTGCCCCTATCCCACTAATCACCAGTGTAATGGGGTCCTTCTCCCACTGACATTCAGTATATGATTGCCCTTTTCCCACTGAGCACCCATGCATATTGTCATATTAAGTTCCAGGCACAGTATTGTCTATACAACTATTTTTTAGAAGGGATTCCAGACAAAAGGTACATTGTTGAGGGTGTTGCCTTTATCACCAGTACCTTTCATAGCACTACAAAAAAGCACCCTGTCTGTTTTTTTACCACAATTAGATGCATTTGCAATCCATAAAGTGATTGGAATACCAAATGCAACACCTATTATTGTGCAAATGAAATGTGTCTGCAATAGGCATTATACATGTTGATATGCACTTGATCTATTTAGCATATAATGCAGAACCGTGTTTACTTTATTATTCCAAATATGTGCAATGTGACCAATCATTCAATAAATTTATACATTTATGCCAAATTGTTTTAACTTCTATACACACATTTACTAAGACCTTACAACAATCCAATCCTTTTGATCTTCTAAAAATAATTAAACATTATTTGTAGTAAATTTAGTTGATTTAAAGTAGAACTCCAGGCAAAGAGAAATCACACATGAAATCAATATAAGAAAGTTCAGAGAAATTGATGCAGCTCTAGCACACAGCATAGACCTTGCAAGAGAGAAGAACTGGCCCTTATCCTTGAAGAAAAAAACCCTAGATCCATCCACAAACCAAGACCCAGGGGTCTGGTGCTATCCTCTCCTCCTCCTGTGTCACTGTCTGTATCTGTCATTTGCAACCCCTAATTAATCTACAGCACTGCGTAATATTTGGCGCTATGAAAATCTTGTTTAAAATAATAATATTAATAATAATATTATTATTATTATTATTATTATTATTA
>NW_027324287.1:0-1182 GCF_032062135.1 Pyxicephalus adspersus | reverse complement strand
TATTATATTCTATCATGTGATCTGTATATAAAATAAACCGGGTCTATGTACTATGTAATATTATCTATATCATGTGATCTGTAAATTAACTAAACGGGGTCTATATACTATGTATTATATTCTATATCTAGTGATCTATATATAAAATAAACCGGGTCCATATAATATGTAATATAATCTATATATTTTGATCTGTGTATAAAATAAACCTGGTGTATATACTATGTATTATATTCTATATCATGCAATCTGCATATAAAAAAAGGGTCCAAATACTATGTAACTTCTTCTATATCATGTGATTTGTATATAAAACCAACCGGGTCCATATACTATGTAATATACTCTATATCATCTGTTCTGTATAAAAAATAAACTCTGTCCATATACTATGCAATATATTATATGTCATGTGATCTGTATATAAAATAAATCGGGTCCATATACTATGTATTATATTCTATATCATGTGATCTATATATAAAATAAACCGGGTCCATATAATATGTAATCTAATCTATATAATTTGATCTGTGTATAAAATAAACCTGGTGTATATACTATGTAGTATATTCTATATCATGTGATCAGTGTAAAAAATAAACTGGGTCTATATACTATGTAGTATATTCTATATCATATGATCTGTATTTAAAATCAACCCATGTTTGGTAAGTGAGAGCGGTCCAATTTGCCCTGAGACCGAATTTATTAAATTTGTTCGCTCATCCCCAGTCAGAGGTTGTGCGCTGCTCTACATAGTGAATAAGTAAAATATATTTTTCTACTTACACGTGTATTTCCTTTCTTTCAGATCATGTCTGGCTCTGCTGTTTCTCGTCTTAAGTGCCTAAACAACCCTGATTCATTCTGTTATATCTGCGGCAGATTCACCATTCCCAGTCAAAGGGTGAATATCAGCACATTTGTAGTACAAGCCTATTTGTCATATTACAAAGTTAAACTTGGTGATAAAGATAAGTCTGGGGCCCCTCATGGTGTGCAGTGTGTGGAGGGTTTATGGATGTGGACAAAGGGAACGCGTGATATGATGATATTTGGTATTCCTATGGTTTGGTGAGAGCCAGGAGATCATTTCCGTGAATGTTACTTTTGTATAGTGAAAACTTCAGGATGTACCAAGAAAAATAAATGTAACATAGAGTCTCCTAGTCTACCATC
>NW_027324286.1:0-1183 GCF_032062135.1 Pyxicephalus adspersus | reverse complement strand
ATGTTAACATGCTGTGTTGCACCTTTTCTACATGTATTGCAATGCCGTTTATACAGAATTTCAGAATGTATTCTAATGAGCATTGACGCATGTTAATCCACATCATGTGATGTGTAGTTAAATGTCTCTTAATGCATGCATCAATTATCAGAACTCAACAAATGCTAATGCTAATCTCCAATGCACTTCTAACACTAAGGGCTCTGCCAATTTGATGCCTCAAAAGTCCCTACAGTTTGTGTTTTTCTTTGTCATGTAATGAGGTTATGGGGTGTATCGTCTCATCTGGTATTTCTATATTAGTTTGTGATATGCAGGAACCAGGGTGCTAATTTAGAAATAGAGCTCTAAAGGACAATTTCCCTGTGCTGCAGTAATAGTGCTGGGACTCCCAAGTAATGCATTGACTAAGCTTGGTGACGCCAATTACTGCATGAGATCTGTCTTTTAGGGGTCTGGTTGAAATTGAATCTGGAACTTCACACTTGTTTTAATGAAAAACAAAATGAACAAAACAGATTTAAAGCATCCCCAGTTGCACCCATCTTGTTTTGTTGCTGGAAGGGGACCCTGGGTCCAAAACCAATTTAAACTAGCGTTGTGCACTTGGAAGTTTGTGACTTGAGTTAAGCAGCCATAAACACAAAGAAGAAAGAGTGTCACATCATTGGTTAAGAGTCCAAGATATCTTTCCTTCCTCAAAAAGAAAAAAAAAAGAGAAGCCAACACTTTCCATGGGTTGTAACGATTCCCCTTTATCTGGGTTCAATGAGCTTACTGAAACATAGAAGTTCTGGACTGTGGAAGGGATAGAATAAGATATGGTCAGTGAGATGGAGGATTTTTATTCAAACTACATGCCAATTTCATTGACTTGAGTAAGTGCAATTTGCAGAACATTTGTATGTGATTTGCATGTGAATCTTTAGCATCTCATTGACTATTTCTAGTTAGGTTCATTCAGGAATAATATTTTTTGATGAAGAACACCTAGAATGCATTGCCGGTGTCGTTTTATTACTCTTTATGTCCTTATTGGTCAAGGACACTCTCCCAATAGGGACACAAGCAAATCGATTGGAAGCTTGAATCCCTTTCTTACATTTTCCCATTAAGATCTGCCCACTGAGTTATTTGCAAATCCCCAGTGCACAAACTGCTAGGAGGAGGGGATATGAGAACA
>NW_027324285.1:0-1183 GCF_032062135.1 Pyxicephalus adspersus | reverse complement strand
CTCCTCCTGTATCACTGTCTGTATTAGTCTGTCATTTGCAACCCCTATTTAATGTACAGCGCTGGGTAATATGTTGGCGCTATATAAATCCTGTTTAATAATAATAATAGTGTCTGTACGGGGTTCAACCCCTCCTAAACAAACGGATAAAAAATACCTGCCTCATAGGGAGTGCATTGTTTTATTAACTCATAGACTTGTGATTGGGAGCAGTAAAGCACAACCATTGTTTTGCACTGCAGAGAAGGAAGTAGAACCTGCCTATGGATGTAAATTTAAAGGCAAACTACATATAAAACCAAGAATTGTTGAAAAAAAAAGTAAAAAAGCAAACATTAATAACAATATACGTCAAACTGTTGTTTGTTAATACAGCAATAAAAAATAAAAAATTTACTACAATATTTTAATAAAAAATATACTTTGTTTGCCCTGTTGCCTTAAAACATCAAATTCCTCCTATTGTGTGAAATTCCCCTACCTCCTAGATTGTAAGCTGTTCGGGGCAGGGTCCTCCTCCTGTATCACTGTCTGTATCTGTCTGTCATTTGTAACCCCTATTTATTGTACAGCGCTGGGTAATATGTTGGCGCTATATAAATTGGGTTTATTATTAATAACAATAAAATCCACCAATGGAGTAAAGAAGCGGTTTCTGGCTTTGGCGGTTGGACAGAACCAGAACTTGGACCAGCAGACTTCAGATTTGGCATTCTAGAATCGCCCGCCTTGGGGGTGGACAATTCTCACCGAGCCACCGGCAATGTAATGAATGTGAATTCCCTCACCGGTGCAGACTTCCTCCTCCATTTTTAGGTCTCACTTTGAATACAATGCCATTTTATTGATGATCTCACCGGCTGGGTACTGTGGGTGTAACTCAGATAGGAGTGCAAAAAATAAGGTGCTGAAGCGACTTCCTGACATCTCTGCACTCACACACTGACACACATTTGTCATAAGAAGGCAGAGAACGAGGACCAGAGCTGCAGGACAGGTAAGGAACAGCCCCTGTTACTATTTTTATTTTATTATCCATCATTTACAGACCGGTTCTATTGTTGGGAAGATTCTGCTTCTATAACATCTTGTAACTTTGTTGCTGACATCTCTAAGGTTGCATTTTCTGTTCACAAATCACCTAACATTGGTGTCACCTTTATATTGCAGCTTACATTACTGT
>NW_027324284.1:0-1183 GCF_032062135.1 Pyxicephalus adspersus | reverse complement strand
CATATGCAAATGACTCTTATGCCTATTTCATTTTTACTTGACCTTACCTGTAAACTCAGAAAAAGAATATTGGTAACTTTAGCATTCTGAATAAATTTCAGAATGTTACAGGTCTCCGTTTTATTCACTTCTGCTCACAGACATACATTAAACTCTGTGGGAAGTCACAAAGATAGCTTCTGGTAATAAGTGAATGCAACAAAAAAAAAGTGGTTGTTATTCTCTCCTCAACATTTTATGAGTAGATCAATAAATGTGTAAGTCTCTGCATAGTCAGGTCAATGTCTTTGTTACAGGTTAACAGTGTATTTACTACCCCCCACATCTAAATATCTGGGCAGCCAACTGTGAGAGATTTGAAAGTCTTCAACAAAATCTTTATAGAAGATAAGACTTTCAATCTTAACAGGTGCAACATTAGGATCATGGTCAATGTCAAGTTTAATTCAGTTGCAGGTTAAAGAAGGAACTTATGACTAGGTACACCTCTGTGGACGTTAAAGCGCTAATCGAGGTAGGTTTGAACAATGATAATAGTTGGTTCTATCAGAACTAAATCAAATGCAGGAAGTTTGTGCTGAATTTGAACAGCAGCTCAGGTTATGACTTCAGCTACAAACTTGTAGTAAGTTTGTCACCGTGATCTGTTTTCAGCACTTATTAAGCCATGGCTCCCTGTGCTGAACAGAATTGATACATTTCCCCCCCATTGTATCTATTTTAAATTATGTTTTAGATTCTTTATATGAATGCCTTCCAAAAACACAATAAACTACATTGTTAAATAATGTCCAAACCAGACTTCTTAATGAAATATTTTTATTCCAAATATTGCGTCAATATAACTTTCTTATGTCCCTCCACTTCATCAACCAACCTAATATATTAAAGGTATATAAAAAAGAGACATATTTACAACAAATAAGAAAAAAAATAGTCATAATCATTGACTTTGATTTGTTTAATGTTCACTAGAAAAATTGGAGGCTTCAGATGAAATCATAGTCATACCTAAAAAGATAAAAACAAAAATATATATTAGAGAATAATAAATGCAGTATAGAATATAACATCAGCAATACACATGACAGTGAGCAGCAGTGAAGGCTTCTCTTGCAGGTTAGCATCATGTGCATCAATAAACCATTTTCACTGGCTAGAAATACTGATTTATAAAGAGCAA
>NW_027324283.1:0-1183 GCF_032062135.1 Pyxicephalus adspersus | reverse complement strand
TGGAAATGCTGGTGGCAGAAGATGATGACAGAATGGAACAATTTAAAATAGTTTGGTCCACATGGGATTGGTTTAAAGAATCTCCTCGACTCCAGCTGTAGTTATCCTAATGGGCCTGTACATATATTAGGGTGCTCTCTTTGTATTGAGGGTCTTTTTATGTTTCCTCCAACCTCGTGTGGTGTATATTCTCTCTTTCCCCTCCCTTCCCAACCCTCCCCCCCTGGGCTGTATTGTTTTTGGTTTGTTTTATTATTATTGTTCTTTGTTAAAAGATATTTATATAAATATATATTAATATAAGCAGCTAAAACTTGTTAGAGCATCATTTATGTTGTGTGCCTCTATGAGTATTTCAGTTATTGTTTGCATATTTGTGTTGATTTAGCTTATTCTGTATCATGAGGGCTTTGACGGTTTACTATTATGATTGTCAGAGTATATGCTCTGTTAAGGTTGTGTACTTTATGTTTATACTGATTCACTGCCGTCCGGGTAATTAAGATATCTGCGTTTTCTGTTATAACGTTTGCTATGTATGTTTGTTTATTTTTTTACTGAAAACTCAATAAAACTGATTGACACAAAATAATGGCAGAGATCTTATATGGCCCAATAAACCTTGGACCCAACTTCCAAGAAGGTACTTTCAACTTAATGTTTCTTGTGGACAGCCACACAGGAAATAAATGAAGGTAACACCTTAGTGGTTACAACAGAAAGCGATGTGTTAAGACAGTTGTCTATGCAATATTCACTCCAATCAAGAATCTGTCTTGCTTGCCAATCGATAGTGGGATTATGTTTGCTTAACCATGGTAACCCTAGCACCAACGGAGCAGGCAGACCCTCCAACACAAAGCATGAGATGGATTCTTGATGAAAATCACCCACTTTTAAATGAATGTCCTGCGCCATTTGTGTCAAACATTTCTGCGTGAGAGGAGCAGAATCAATTGCAAACACCGAGATATTTTTGTCAAGTGCACTAGTAGTTAACCCATGCATACGGACAAACTGACCATCGATTAAGTTGACCCCTGCCTGTCAATAAACACTTCAATTCCCACTGTTTTGGAGTCTAGCGTCACCTCAGCAGACAGGAGAAATCGAGTACTACCGGTAAATGACAAAAGTAAATTCTCTGATTCCCCCCACAGACCACCCAGTGAGAGATGCGGGT
>NW_027324282.1:0-1184 GCF_032062135.1 Pyxicephalus adspersus | reverse complement strand
ACCGGACCGGCGGATCGGATTGGACGACGATCGTTGACCATCTATCATGTGTACGGTCGTTCAGTGATCGTCCATGGTCTGAGCATGCGCGGTGAACGAACGTTCGCTCACTTCCTGTGGTGCACGTCACTTCCTGTATTGTTCAAACGATCGCATCTATCGTGTGCAAAATATCTTTGAACGATCGTGTCGTTATCTGTATGTACAGGATCGGTGCCATACGATCGTTCACAGATATCGTGCAGGATCGTTCGTTTACCAACGATAAAAATTGGAAGTGTGTACGCAGCTTTAGACTATTTTATTTGACACCTTGTATTGCATTTAAAATTGTGTTCCATCTCCACTTTGTGGGAAAAGAACTTCAACAAAGGAATATTAGGATTGTGAACTTCCTGATGGAGTTTCTATTCCTTGATCACCTAAATTGGGGTTGTTTTCTCTCACAATCTTGGCTTTTCTTTCCTTTTCATTCTTTTCTATTCCATTTAAATGTATCGTTTAAGGTTTTCTAATTTTTCAAAACATTTGGCTAAGTCTTTCAAGCGAAATTCTGACTAATAAAATGATTGCCAACCATATTGATGCATACAGTGTATCTAGATACTTATCTTCAGGAGATAAAAATTCTGAATATCAAAGTATGAGGAGGAAGAAAAATGTGGTGTTTTTTCATATCACTTTTTTTACATTTTCAGAAAGACAGGTCACCTGATCTCGCACAGGCACAAGATGAGCAGAATCTGGAAGAAGATGACCATGCCAGTTGTCCTGTCTGCATGGAAAGGAGAAGGAAGCCAGAACTGCACGGGACTTCTTGATCTTGGAATGATCAAGGGCTTTTGAAAAGTAAAGGAAAGGTAATTTTTCAATGAAAGTTGGCTTTAATGGTATAAGGTTAGTTGATTGTAAAATGCAAAACTCGATGAATAAAAAAAATACCACCTCCAACGCTCTTAAAAGTGAAAACAGACACAACCAACCAGCAGCCAATAGAAGCATTCCTGCTATATACCCTAGCAACTGGCCGATGTGTCTGCTATTTACTATTCTCTAAACCTACCAGCTGTAAACATAGTGTACTCCTTTACTTTTTATTATTAAACAGGATTTATATAGCGCCAACATATTACGCAGCGCTGTACATTAAATAGGGATTGCAAATGACAGACTAATACAGACAG
>NW_027324281.1:0-1184 GCF_032062135.1 Pyxicephalus adspersus | reverse complement strand
CTAATATAATAAATAAATATAATAATTATACCTGGGAGTTAATCCTAAGAATTACAGGCCCACAATATAAACAAAAATTTCTACGCCAAAAAAATAGGATCACTTTTTGCATCAAAAAATGACAGAATTAGAACACTAGGGGGGTTAAAAGCCAAGCCCATAAAAGCCTCCTTCTGAGATTCTGAAAGTGTGCTAATAAATTCAGCTTCCCATTTTGTTAGATAATCCAGAAAGTGTGAAGTTTAATGAAAAGTCTATATAGCCATAATACAATACCAAAGGACTTGTCTTCACCACTTCACAAATCCTGCATAGGGGTAAGATCCCCCTTAGACCTTAAAGGACGGGGTAAAGAACTCACAAAATGACACAACTGAAGTTAATGCCAGTGAATAAACGACCTCTGTACCTCCACAGGTATAAGTTGTGCCAAGGGACAAACAGAGTTTCCCCTCACCACATGGTGTAATAATAGATTAGAGTTACCTAAAAAAGGAATTAGATTGCAACCCTGGTAAAAAATAAGAATGACCCATGATTTGAAGTAAAGGAGAGCTATACAGCCAGCCTTGTTGACTGTACAACATGTCCCAACATTTTAGTGTAGTTAGAGTAAGAGGGGAGGTGTGCGGTCCTAAATCTCTATATTGTTTAGTAAGCCACATACATGGCTACCTTAAAATTAACCAAACAGATATCTGATTCTAAAGTAACCCAACCTTTACAAAGTCGATCATACTTCCAGTTAAAAATCCTATTCAATATGGAAGCCCTGTAAAATTGTCTAAAATTGGGCAACCCCTAAACCCCCCTCCATTCTCAGACGAAAAAGTGTTTTTAAAGAGATCCTTGCCTTCGAAGGGTACCAAACAATCGAGGAAACCATACTATTAAAGCTGCGTACACACTTCCAATTTTTATCGTTCAAAATGAACGACGAACGAACGACGAACGATCGATTGGGCAAAAATCGTTCGTAAAAAAAGTAACCAACGACGCCGAAGAACGAGGAAAGTCGTTGGAAACGAATGACCGGACTGGCGGATCGGATTGGACGACGATCGTTGACCATCGTTCGTGTGTACGATCGTTCGTTGATCGTCCATGGTCTGAGCATGCGTGACGAACGAACGTTCGTTCACTTCCTGTCGTGCACATAGTTCCTCTATCGCTCAAACGATCGT
>NW_027324280.1:0-1185 GCF_032062135.1 Pyxicephalus adspersus | reverse complement strand
AGAACAGAACAATAATTCTATATTGAACAAACTTTGAACAAACAAGAAAATACCCTAAATGAATCATTTCCCTCAAGATAAATGTAAACCATAAAATCCTTACTGACATAAATGTAAAAACAACATCAACAGCACACAATGGGCTGGGTTTAATAAAGCTCCCCAGGACCAAACACAATAGACTGTCATGGGAGAATCTGAGTAATCCAGTAAACCTAGAATAGATCTGGTCCAGGTAATACCAAATGATATTGATGACATCCATTCTAGGTTTCCTGATTGTCTATGATCTCCCATGAATGTGTATGTTTTCCAGTCTTGGAGAGCTTTAATAAATAAGGCACAATGAGCCAATCATATGTGTATGTGTGTAATAAATACAACTGTATTTTAGGTACCTCAGCAAACTCCATTAGGGAATGGAGGAAATAATTAATTATTAATTAAGGAAATAAATGTATTGTCCCTGGTAGGTCAGATCATGGATATGATATGTCTAGCATTTTTTATTGCAGTAAATAAACAGAAAAATATTCTTATCAGATAAATATATTGCTATATCTACTCACAGTTTGTCAGAGTTATATATATACATTCTATTCATTTCTGCATCACAACCCATGTTAGCTAGTACAAAAATATACAAATACCGGTAATTACAAAATAAAAACAACCCACACAGATTCTTATTAGCAAAAGTTCAAGTTAGACAAAATTAATAACGCCATACAATTTTCAAGTTCTGATCATTATTATACATACATTGCAAAGAAGCAAAATATGTACTGGATAGTAAACAAAATGTTCACTTAGTAAAGCACTTTAAATTTAGGAATGCTTTGAAAAGTTATATAACCATGAAATAGTAGCAAATGTGAACAATTAAAAGGGAAGGAACAGAGAATACTGTAAAAAAAAATCAGAAAGCAATGGTGTAATACCTTGGCCATAATGCATAATGTGCCTGTCCAGCACATGCCAGGGAGCAGGGGGTGTGTGCACATCCAGTCTTTCTTTTTTGTTGCTCACATTGTGTATACTTTCCTGTATAGCTGCTCAAAACACATGGGATTCATTGCAACATAACATGTTAACATTACAGCATCGATCATTATTCATTTATATTACAAAATTAAACTTTCTAACTTTAGCTTTGATCCATCTAATGATAGTGAATATATACTA
>NW_027324279.1:0-1185 GCF_032062135.1 Pyxicephalus adspersus | reverse complement strand
ACTAACTCAGCAACGAATTTCTAAGTTTGACGGGCACAGAGGTGTGTTGCTTTAAGACGTAGAACCCTTGACATTAAGGTGCTGGGTGATTGGCACTCCTCCTCAGCGTCTGACTCAATTAACATTTAAATGCCATTTGCTGGTAATATGAGTGGTGCCTATGAAATAAACAAATTGCTCCCTGCAAAGATGGGGAGATCTGGAGAAATCAGACTGATGTCCTCAGCAAAGAGACCCTTTGAGGACCCCAGATGGTGGGTAAGGGACAGACACTGGTTGGGTCAGGGTTACTAAGTAAGATATAGCAGAGAGGGATGCTTGTGTGAAGAAATGCATAGCAACCTATTGGAATGAAAAAAGAAAGGAAAATTCTAAACTGGAAAAGAGAGCGTGGAGCTGGGACCAATGAACACTTATGTTGGCTTGTTAAACCTATTCAAACCACCAAAAAGCCAAAAGCAAGGTATTACCTGTGTATGCCCTATATGCACGTGAAAGAGCATAGAAGCCAATCTATTCAAAATATAGCTCAGCGGAGGCCATGTTGGATCTCTGCAGAGAACCTACAGATTTCATATGGAGAACAAGGGAAGTTCCTATAACCATCATCCAAGCTATTGCAAAAAGATCTCACGCTACCTGCTGGATGTTTACTTTGCTGTACTGGGTGGAGATCTTGAGGTTTCTGGATGCTGAAGTCCATCATCTTCAAGCTTCCCCCCATATTGTGTGTTCAGTTAGGCGTTGGATCAGCTGTGTTCTTACCATCAAATTGACATTCTCTGCCTTTAACAACGTGTTTTTCCAGAGTTTTGGATTTTATTGGTAATGAATATTTCAAATTTATGCCATTCTTGGTATGCTCCATAATATTCTTGTGAAAGTCCTAGGAGGACATAAGAATCTAAGATGCTTCAACCACCACATCTGCCACCAAAGGTCATTCTATAGGTAGAGAACATAGATACTAGACCTCTTCTGCCCCAATGCTTTTGGCTGCAGCTGGACTGGAATTATGAAACTTGGAGCACATTTCATGTTTCAGTGCTTCCAAAAACCCCATCTCAATCTCCTGACCATTTCTGGTGTGTGGAGTTGCACCTTTGTAACTCTATGTTGAAATGCCAGAGGAAGATACTTGGGGCGTCTTCACCAATTTTGGCAAAACATGCAATGATTACAACA
>NW_027324278.1:0-1186 GCF_032062135.1 Pyxicephalus adspersus | reverse complement strand
ACAATACTACACATCGCACAATAATATATACTACACAATACTACACATCGCACAATAATATATACTACACAATACTACACATCGCACAATAATATATACTGCATAATACTACACAATACTACACATCGCACAATAATATATACTGCATATTACTACACAATACTACACACCACACAATACTACACACTGCCCAATACTTTACAATACTGCACAAAATTACATACTGCGTAATTCCTGCAAATTACTACACTTTACAAATACTTCACACTGTATAGTATTATACACTGCACAATACTATACATTACTAAACACTGCATAATATAACACAGATGCCACATAAAAATACACACATAAAATATTAACATTAACACAACCAGCATAGCACAACACACTGCAATATCATTCACTTAGGGTGACACGCTACACAAAGTGAGACACAGCACAATGCTACACCTTGCATAACACTGGACTCTTCTTGTGCACAGTATCACACATGTGTATAGTACAGTGACATGCTGCACGCACAGAACACAGCACAGTGCAGGTGGAACTGGTGCTGAGAACAATGGTTTCGGAATACTGGAATATCAAACGCGTGTTGCCTGGACTGGGAGGCGATGGGGCGCACACTGCGCAATGAGGGCACACACCACCTCTGACAATGGTAAGTCTCTCACTCATTGCTGTATTTCCTATTTTGTGCAGTTGTGTCACCGCTTACACACACTACTGTGACATTGCATTGTGTGCTGACCCCAGGGAGAACCCAACACTATGTGTGTATGCCTGGAATGACACAATGCTGGGGGCCCTTGGGCTGCTGGATGCCTAACAAAGGCAAGGGGCAAAAGCCAGAGCTGACCTCTATCATGTGTGAAGTGTGTGCAGATATTACATGTGTGTGCAGGTATCACATGCTTGTTCAGACCGGTCAGTGAAGGGTTAATGACAATTTAAGAACATGAAAAGGTTGTCACTCTGAAAGAAGCCAATTCTTCAATACATGACACATCACGAAGACAAAGGACAAACTGCATATAGAAAGGTCGGAAACGGTGGTCTTTTCAATTTTTCAGAACATTTTGTCTATTTGGGAAGCTGATCGTTTTCAAAAAAGCTGACAGGAGGGCAGCTGATAACCCAGTGAGGGCAGTATAATGGGTAACTGCCAGTTTGTAAATACTTT
>NW_027324277.1:0-1186 GCF_032062135.1 Pyxicephalus adspersus | reverse complement strand
AAAAACATGAAATTTCATGATATGTGAAATGGTATAAAAGTCAATTCAGATCACTGTAGTGTCTCTGACTATTTCTTGCCTATGTGAAGGTTGTAAATTTTAACTCTCTGACCTCTGAACTTGGTAATTTGGTATGTCATGTTGTTATAAGTCATGACATGAAGCATCTGGAAACCCAGTGCCAAACACTGTCAATGCCACATTACATGCTAACCACCTAATCCTACAAAGGAGAGTGTTAGTATTTACCTTCATTGGTGATAATACTAACATTCATACTGAATTACCAATAAATTTCCAACGTTAACTTGTATACTGGCATTCTACCATATGACATTTTTATTATACCATCTATTAGTAATTTTATGTTTTATTTACCATATGTTATTTTATTTGTTGGATTTGGAGATTGGAGCTGATTATCTGACACACTGATATAATATATGATACCAAGCTGCTCATAAAAAGCTTCATCTTGACAATAAAGTTGCCACTAAGGCACAGTCAATAGAATGATAATTATAGTTATAAAATTATATTTAACAATTCTTAGCTTCAGTTTAACATGTGTGATTTCTTATTTCTGATAGTTTGTACTAAATTAAAATTAGATACAGAAGTACCCTGCAGAGAGCGGCTTAATTGTGATATTCTGAATCATCTTGACTTGTTAACGATAAAGAGCTTTTAGCAATACATTAGTTACCTTTATTTGATTTCATGGTGCAGAACGGAGGCCTTTACCAGTTCACCACCACATTGGTTTGTGTATTTATGTATGCATGTGCTTGCCCTTACATGAAATCTAGAGTTATGGAGAATAGTAAAACACCTTGACGGAAGAAAGTAATCAAAAAAATGAATTGATAAAGTTATGAATAAGAAGATAATAAATAATAGCAAAGTAATTATCCATTCATAGTTACTCTATGCCAACAAAACCAGCCTTCACCTTGGTGGTATGTTCCAACCAATTTTTGTTTGACTGCTGTTTTACAGAATGCAAAAAAAAAATTCTATCAACACTTTCGAATTTTGGTGGAATGCTTAATTTCCCCTATACCGACTAAAGGTAGTTCCTTCATTAAGCAATACACATGCATACACAACCGCACATTTGAAACAAGTGTTAAAGCACATATTTCACCATAATGCTTGGACAAAATGTAAAGGAAAGCTAAATATA